>NC_044033.1:230193068-230493068 GCF_901765095.1 Microcaecilia unicolor | reverse complement strand
AATGCCCATCCAACCTCATTGGCTCTCCAGCCTTATGATGTTCAACTGCTGTGCCATACAGCAATTGGACATCATAAGGCAATTGGACAGAAAACAGAGGGTAGAGTTAAATGGAAATTTTTCTCATTGGAGGAGGGTGAGTATTGGAATGCCGCAGGGATCTCTACTGGGACTGGTGCTGTTTACCATTCTTATAAATGACCTGGAAATCAGACCAAGTGAGGTGATTAAATTTGCAGATGATACAAAACTAATCAAAGTTGTCAAAACACATACGGACTGTGAAAAATTGCAGGAAGAACCTAGGAAACTGGAAAACTGGACATCCAAATGGCAGATGAAATTTAATGTGAACAAATGCAAAGTGATGCACATTGGGAAAAATAATATGAATCGTAGTTACCTGATGCTAGGGTCCACCTTGGAGTTAGCACCCAAGAAAAAGATCTAGGTGTCAATGTAGACAATACAATGAAATCTTCTGCACAGTGTGTGGTGGCAGCCAAAAAAGCAAACAGGATGGTAAATAAGACCAAGAATACTATAAAGTGCCTCTGAATCACTCCATGGTGCGACCTTACCTTGAGTACTGCATTCAGTTCTGGTCACCATATCTCAAAGAACATATAGTGGAATTAGAAAAGGTTCAAAGAAGAGCGACCAAAATGATAAAGGGGAAGGAACTCCTCCCATATGACGAAAGGCTAACAAGGTTAGGGATCTTCAGCTTGGAAAACAGACAGCTGAGGGAGGATATGATTGAGGTGTACAAAATCCAGAGTGGTGTAGAATAGATATAAGCAGATGGTCGGGAGCAAGAAAGCGTCCAGAAGGGAATGCTAGCTGGACGCATAGGCGTAGACTGGGGGGGGGCGAGGGGGGGCAATGCCCCCCCAAACGACGCGAGGCGCCGCCGCGCCATTAGTTTAAAAAAAAAACAAAAAAAAACCACATGCAGGCAGGCACGCGCTCCTCTCGGTCCGCTTGGCTTCCCTGCCCTCTCTATCTGCGTCCCGCCTTCCTCTGACATCATTTCCTTTCGGGCGGGACACAGACAGAGAGGGCAGGGAAGCCAAGCGGACCGAGAGGAGCGTGTCCGTCTACCCCTCTCTCTTCCTCCCTCCCTCCGGCGCAGGCAGCAGTCTTCCAGCGTTCCTGGCAGCGGTAGCGTTGTACACGCTGCCTTCGGCTCTGCCCCAAAGCCTTCTCTTCAAGTTCCTGTTCCCGCATAGGTGGGAACAGGAACTTGAAGAGAAGGCTTCCGGGGCAGACCGAAGGCAGCGTGTACATCGCTACCGCTGCCAGGAACGCTGAAAAAGCTGAAGACTGTTGCCTGCGCCGGAGGGAGGGAGGGAGGGAGGAAGAGAGGGGGTAAACGGAGTCACGATCTTGGACCTCGCGGGGGGGGGGGGAGCAGGGGGAAGATGGATGGGACTGGGAGGGGTGGGGAGCAGAGGGAAGGAGCAGGAGATGAATGGGACTGGGAGGGGTGGGAAGCAGAGGGAAGGAGCAAGAGATGGATGGGACTGGGAGGGGTGGGAAGCAGAGGGAAGGAGCAGGAGATGAATGGGACTGGGAGGGGTGGGAAGCAGAGGGAAGGAGCAAGAGATGGATGGGACTGGGAGGGGTGGGAAGCAGAGGGGAGGAGCAGGAAATGAATGGGAGTGGGAGGGGTGGGAAGCAGAGGGTAGGAGCAAGAGATGGATGGGACTGGGAAGGGTGGGAAGCAGAGGGAAGGAGCAGGAGATGAATGGGACTGGGAGGGGTGGGAAGCAGAGGGAAGGAGCAAGAAATGAATGGGACTGGGAGGGGTGGGAAGCAGAGGGAAGGAGCAGGAGATGAATGGGACTGGGAGGGGTGGGAAGCAGAGGGAAGGAGCAAGAGATGGATGGGACTGGGAGGGGTGGGAAGCAGAGGGAAGGAGCAGGAAATGAATGGGACTGGGAGGGGTGGGAAGCAGAGGGTAGGAGCAAGAGATGGATGGGACTGGGAAGGGTGGGAAGCAGAGGGAAGGAGCAGGAGATGAATGGGACTGGGAGGGGTGGGAAGCAGAGGGAAGGAGCAGGAGATGAATGGGACTGGGAGGGGTGGGAAGCAGAGGGAAGGAGCAAGAAATGAATGGGACTGGGAGGGGTGGGAAGCAGAGGGAAGGAGCAGGAGATGAATGGGACTGGGAGGGGTGGGAAGCAGAGGGAAGGAGCAAGAGATGGATGGGACTGGGAGGGATGGGACTGGGAGGGGTGGGAAGCAGAGGGAAGGAGCAAGAAATGAATGGGACTGGGAGGGGTGGGAAGCAGAGGGAAGGAGCAGGAGATGAATGGGACTGGGAGGGGTGGGAAGCAGAGGGAAGGAGCAAGAAATGAATGGGACTGGGAGGGGTGGGAAGCAGAGGGAAGGAGCAGGAGATGAATGGGACTGGGAGGGGTGGGAAGCAGAGGGAAGGAGCAAGAGATGGATGGGACTGGGAGGGATGGGAAGCAGAGGGAAGGAGCAGGAGATGAATGGGACTGGGAGGGGTGGGAAGCAGAGGGAAGGAGCAAGAGATTGATGGGACTGGGAGGGGTGGGAAGCAGAGGGAAGGAGCAGGAAATGAATGGGACTGGGAGGGGTGGGAAGCAGAGGGTAGGAGCAAGAGATGGATGGGACTGGGAGGGGTGGGAAGCAGAGGGAAGGCGCAGGAGATGAATGGGACTGGGAGGGGTGGGAAGCAGAGGGAAGGAGCAGGAGATGGATGGGACTGGGAGGGGTGGGAAGGAGCAGGAGATGAATGGGACTGGGAGGGGTGGGGAGCAGAGGGAAGGAGCAGGAGATGAATGGGACTGGGAGGGGTGGGAAGCAGAGGGAAGGAGCAGGAGATGGATGGGACTGGGTGGGGTGGGAAGCAGAGGGAAGGAGCAGGAGATGAATGGGACTGGGTGGGGTGGGAAGCAGAGGGAAGGAGCAGGAGATGGATGGGACTGGGTGGGGTGGGAAGCAGAGGGAAGGAGCAGGAGATGAATGGGACTGCGAGGGGTGGGGAGCAGAGGGATGGACCAGGAGATGGATGGGATTGGGAGAGGTCAGGCACAGCAGAGGGAAGGAGCAGAAGATGGATGGGACGGAGGGATGGTGAGCAGAGGGAAGGAACAGAAGATGGATGGAACTGGGAGGGTTGGGGAGCAGAGGGAAGGAGCAAGAGATGGATGGGACTGGGAGGGTGGGGAGCAGAGGGAAGCCTACTGGAAAGAAGACACTGCATAAAACAGAAGACACTGGGATCAAAGCGAATAGAAAAACTAAATGATCAGACAACAAAGGTAAATAAAAGTATTTTATTCATAATTTATTAATTGAAATGTGTCAGCTTTTTGAAATATGCATCTGTGATATTTTGCCTGTAAATTTCATTTCCTTCCTCCATATTAGCATATTCATTTGCATATTTATATATGCAAATGATATGCTAATATGCTCCGCCCATTCTTTGCCCCCCCAAATGAAACAGTCAAACTACGCCTATGGCTGGACGGCTCGTCATCCGATTCCCTCAAACTTAAAATAATTACCTTTGAGATGCCGAAGCGGAGGGGCAGGCAGTGTGTGACTAGGGCCGGTCCTAGGGTCTCTGGCGCCCCCCTGCAGACTATCAGTTTGCGCCCCCATCTCCTTTCTCTCTTCTCCCACCCTGCCCCTGTCCAGCGATTCTCCTTCGCCCCCATCCCCTTCCCACTTATGGCCACCTGCCCGCCCTCTTCTCCCCCCAACATCCCCCTTTTTCTTCTTGCCACCCTGCGTGGTTTAAGTCTTTTTTAATTTACCTCAGGACTGGTTGGTACAGGTACTGCTCCGTCCCAGCAGCTGCGTCATTTCAAAGCCCTACCTGTCTCTAGCCTTCCCTCCCTTCGTGAGTTTGTTCCCGCCCTCAATGAAATGACATCAGAAGGCGGGACTCTGCAGGAACGAACTCACGAAGGGAGGGAAGGCTAGAGACAGGCAGGGCTTTGAAATGACGCGGCCACTGGGACAGAGGTAAATAAAAGACTTAAACTCCCAAGGGCGGTGCCGCAGCGGCGCCCTTGAAGGCAGGCGCCCCCCTGTGGTGCTTACCGCACTTACTGGGTTTGACCGGCCCTGCATGTGACCCCCTCCACAGCTGCTGTAGCAACGGGACCGATGGACCGTTTCGCGGTGCTTTTAGGAAGCACGGGGCAGGATTCCTCGCTGCAGGAGGGAGCGATGGGAGGTTCCTCACTCCCCCAGCTTGAGGCTGACATCACTTTTAGCCCCGAAGAGCGGAGTCCTCCGATGATGCCGGCAAGAGGTCTACAGCAGGGGCAGGAAGCACTCGGCGTCTCTGACCTGGGAGTGCATTCACCAAAGGAAACTGCTGCAGACCAAGAACTGCCTGCTATAGACGTCGGAGAGAGGAGAGTTAGTGAACTGCTGGCTGGGAACCAGGAGCAGACACTGAAGAAGAATTTGACTGAGCCAGCTATACCCAGTAAGTCATTTTTGCCCTCTAAACCTGGGAATATAACTCTTGACTCTATATGGGAAGCCTTGGTGGGGCTGGAGAATTCTTTTTCGCAGAAGATATCTCAGGTGCTACAAGCAACTCAATTACCTTTGGAAAAGGTTGCAAACTTAGAAACGAGAATGAGTAACACTGAGAAATCTTTATTATCATATAATGAAGCGTTAAAAACCTCTCAACAAATACAAAACAATTTGATAAAAGAGAATATTATATTGCACCAAAAGACTGAAAATTTGGAAAATCAACTAAGAGCTAAAACTCTTAGGTTGATTAATTTTCCAAAAACTTCATTAATGGCTCCACTAATAATGTTTAAGAAATATCTATCAGATATTTTAAAGATTCCTGAACAAGCGTATCCTCCAATCTCAAAAATTTACTATTTACCTCCATATAAAATTGAGAAACAAAAAGATATAGTGGGCCAACAAGAACAAAGACCTGATGCCTCATTTGACATATTGAATTTAACACAAGAACTTCAAAAAGAAGAAACAACGACGATTCCAGCAACATTGATAGTCTCTTTTGTGTTAGAACCCGACTGTGATTGGGTCCTTAAACAATTTTTTCGTCATAGAGATGAACTCTTTATGAATAACAAAGTTAGAGTATTCCCAGATATCGCTAGAGTAACACAAAAGAGACGGCAAGCGTTTTTGAAGCTCCGCCCAAGGGTTCTACAGTTGGGAGGACTATTCTGGTTAAACTTTCCATGCAGATCCATGATAAAAATTAGCTCAGTTAAATATATTTTTTATGATGTAACTCAATGGAGCAATTTTCTTGATTCTAAGTTTGCAGCTAGTCCTAGTCAGCAAGTACTCGCTCTATCTATATCTACTCTGTAAATAGGAAAATAACAAACACATCATGTTCTCTTCCTTTTTTTCTATCTTATGTATTAATGAGAAATACGTTTTCCTGGAATTTTACCTTGTTCCCTCTCTTAATAGTGGACTTGAAATGGATGAATTAAAATAATTTGCCTAGTTTTTAAATTTCCTATGAAAATGGTGTATAATTTCTTCCATTTTTTCATTACAAGTGTTCTTGTAAAATTTGTTAAAACTTATAATAATAATAATATAAAAAAAAAGAATGGATAAAAGCGAATCGATTTTTCACTCTTTCAGAAAGTACAAAGGCCAGAGGACACTCAATGAAATTACATGGAAATATTTTTATAAGAAATAGGAGTAAAAATATAACAATGGAGAAACCACTCAAAAATGTGTAAACAAAAGCCAAAAAGGAAGTGGAACCAAACTCACTCCTGATTCAATATTTCTAAACACAAAAAGTAAAGAGTAAACAAGGAGCAATGGAGGAAAAAGACCTCAGTTGACTGTGGTTTGTCATCTGCCGACAATTAAATGGACCCCATATCAGGGTATCACTATCAGGCTTATTTTTGAAAGAGAAGGGTGTCCATCTTTTGACACAAATTGGGAGATAGGCGTCCTTCTATCAGGGTTGCCCAAATCGGCATAATCAAAAGCTAATTTTGGGTGTCCTCAACTGCTTTCCGTCGCAGGGATGACCAAAGTTCACAGGGGGGGCGTGTCCGAAGCATAGCGAAGGCGGGACTGGGGTGTGCTTAACAGATGGATGTCCTTGGCCGATAACGAGAAAAAGAAGGGGGTCCCTGATGAGCACTTGGCCGACTTTACTTGATCCTTTTTTCTTGCGACCAAGCCTCAAAAAGATGCCCGAACTGACCAGATGACCACCGGAGGGAATCGGGGATGATCTCCCCTTACTCCCGCAGTGGTCACTAACCCCCTCCCACACTAAAAAAAATTTTTAATATTTTTTGCCAGCCTCTCATGTCATACCCAGCTCCCTGACAGCAGTATGCAGGTCCCTGGAGCAGTTTTAGTGTGTGCAGTGCACTTCAGGCAGGTAGACCCAGGCCCATCCCCCCCTACCTGTTACACTTGTGGTAAATGTGACCCCTTCAAAACCCACTGTACCCACATGTAGGTGCCCCCTTCACCCCTTAGGGCTATGGTAGTGATGTACAGTTGTGGGGAGTGGGTTTTGGGGGGCTCAGCACACAAGGTAAGGGAGCTATGCACCTGGGAGCTTTTTCTGAAGTCCACTGCAGTGCCCCCTAGGGTGCCTAGTTGCTGTCCTGGCATGTCAGAGGGACCAGTGCACTACGAATGCTGGCTCCTCCCACAACCAAAGGGCTTGGATTTGGTCATTTTTGAGATGGGCGTCCTCGGTTTCCATTATCGACGAAAACCGGGGACGACCATCTCTAAGGACGACCATCTCTAAGGTCGACCTAAATGTTGAGATTTGGGCATCCCCACCGTATTATCAAAATGAAAGATGGACGCCCATCTTGTTTCAATAATACGGGTTTCCCCGCCCTTCATGGGGCCGTCCGAGGACGTCCCCAGGAAAACTTGGGTGCCCTGTTCGATTATGCCCCTCCACGTCCATCCCACAATTCACAGTTTCTATCAACGGTCTAAAAACCTCCATATGGATGCAATCTTTATTTTTTAATGTTTATTTATAATCCAACATGCTCCCATAAGAAAATAATAAATATTCATCAGCTTTCACTTTGAAATGGAGAGTGTATTCTATGTAACATAGCATCTAATAATTCCCATAAATGCTTCTCATCCACAATATAAGGAAGCAAAACTTAGTTTTTGGCAGTTAGAACAATCCCAACGGGGACCTGTTTCACCTCCCAGCTTCTTCAGAGGAATTAGCTCACTGCCAACGTAATAGCTGTGGATGAAACAAACAAAGCTCTCATAATGAATTTAAGCTGAAATGAAAAAAACAGAAGTGAAAAGACAACATAGCGTAGCAGAGCTTACTTGAGAAAAACAGCTTCATCCAATCAAGGATTAACTCTGTTCCAGAAGAATTGAAGATAACGACTGCTTTAAGGAAAATGCTGATGCATGTGCAGTGCTGACAATGCATTCAGCATCAGCTATCTAAAAAATGAATGTGAAACATATTAAAGAACCCAAAATAATTGCAATGAAAAAGTTTTTTAAAATGCTGACCATTCAACCCACTGGGTTCTACTGTTTTGAGACAATGAATCCAGTGATGTTTAAGTTGAAGTAATTTCCTATCCCAAGTCACCTGCCCAGATGTTGGGGAAGATACTGTCAATCACCCAACACGTATAATCGTCAAATGAATGATGTTTCTTCAAATTATGAAAAACTAAAGGAGCTCCTGCTCATTGTTGGCAAACTATGTCTATGTTCATTCATCCTGATGTTTAATTTTCTGATAGTCTTGCCAACATAAAGTTTGCGACAGGGACACTGTAATGCATGGATTTACAATCAGTTCTCTTAGTTGAATGATATACCTTGTTGTCAACTGAATTCGTGAAACTGTCACTTTCAATAGTAATATGACATGTTTTACAGTTCCCACATTTGAAATGTCCTATAAGTTGTTGGCCAACTGAAGCATTATTTAAAGAAGGTAACATTGCTGAACTTAAAATTTCCTTTACATGTCTTCCTCTGAAAAGAGCAATTATCAGTTGCTGATTGGCAAACAATGTATGTGTCTTCATAATATCCCAATTCTTGTATAATGCATTCGCCACCACATCCCTACCCTTTGAATACCTAATTAAACATACCATTTTAGACTCATCAGAACCTGGATACTTAGATGTCAGTAATAAGTACCAATTATTGAATCTTGCTCATCTGTAAGCAGATTTTATGGATAGCCTGCTCTTTATGGCCCCAATTCTCCTCCTAGCTCTCACCATCCAGGGCCCAGTCCATGACCTCCTGCTCATCAGCCCTCTCCCCCCAAGTTCTACAGCATTGATCTCCATTCCCCATCATCTAGCTACAGAGGCTAAAACTCACAGTAACAACTTTTCAAGATACATCAGAAGCAGAAAGCCTGCGAGGGAATCCATGGGTCCGTTAGATCATGAAGAAGCAAAAAGGGGTACTCAGGGAGGACAAGGTCATAGCGAAGAAATTGAGGGGGGTCTTTTACTAAGGCACAATCATGGGTGTGAGCTAAACATTAGAGACTTCAATATATGGGCACCTCTAACAATTAACGCGTAACCAATTTCAGCGTGCGCTAAAAACATGAGCGCATCTTAGTAAAAGATCCCCTGAATGAATGTTTCAGTTTTTATGGAAGAAGATGTAAGACATCTACCTGTACCAGAAATGGTTTTCAGGGGAGATGATGCGGAAGAACTGAAAGAAATCTCGGTGAACCTGGAAGATGTACTGAGCCAAATTGACCAATTAAAGAGTAGTAAATCACCTGGACTGGATGGCATACATCCGAGGGTACTGAAAGAACTCAAGCATGAAATTACTGATCTCCTGTTAGTAATATTTAACATGTCATTAAAATAGTCTGTAGTACCTGAAGATTGGAGGGTAGCCAATCTAACGCTTATTTTTAAAAAGGGTTCCATAGGTGATCTGGGAAAATATAGACCGGTAAGCCTGACATCAGTGCCAGGTAAAATAGTGGAAACTATTATAAAGAATAAAATTATGGAACACATAAATAAACATGGTTTAATGGGACAGGGTTAGCATGGGTTCAGCCAAGGGAAATCTTGCCTCAGCAATTTGCTTCATTTCTTTGAAGACGTGAATATCTACATAAGTATTGCCATACTGGGACAGACTGAAGGTCCATCAAGCCCAGCATCCTGTTTCCAACAGTGGCCAATCCAGGTTACAAGTACCTGGCAAGATCCCAAAAGAGTACAATACATTTTATGCTACTTATCCTATAAATAAGCAGTGGATTTTACCTAAGTCCATTTTAATAATGGCTTATGGACTTTTCTTTTAGGAAGCTAGCCAAACCTTTTTTAAACCCCGCTAAACTAACTGATTTTACTACATTCTCTGGCAAAGAATTCCAGTGTTTAATTACATGTTGAATGAAGAAATATTTTCTCCGATTCGTTTTAAATTTACTACTTTGTAGCTTCATTGCGTGTCCCCTAGTCCTATTATTTTTGGAAATAGTAAACAAGCAATTCACGTCTACCCATTCCACTCCACTCATTGTTTTATAGACCTCTATCATACCTCCTCTCAGCCGTCTTTTCTCCAAGTAAGAGCCTTAACTGCTTTAGCCTTTCCTCATAGGGAAGTCCTCCTATCCCCTTTATCATTTTCGTCGCCCTTCTCTGTACCTTTTCTAATTCCACTATATTTTTTTGAGATGCGGCGACCAGAATTGCACACAATATTTGAGGTGGGTTCATACCATGGAGTGATACAAAGGCATTATAACATCCTCAGTTTTGTTTTCCATTCCTTTCCTAATAATACCTAACATTCTATTTGCTTTCTTAGCTGCCGCCGCACATTGAGCAGAGGGTTTCAACATATCATCAACGATGACACCTAGATCCCTTTCTTGGTCGGTGACTCCTAATGTGGAACCTTGCATTACGTAGTTATTGTTCGGGTTCCTCTTTCCCACATGCATCACTTTGCACTTGCTCACACTAAACGTAATCTGCCCAATCTCCAGTTTCGAAAGGTCCTCTTGTAATTTTTCACAATCCTCTTGCGATTTAACAACTTTGAATAACTTTGTATTGTCAGCAAATGTAATTACTTCACTAGTTACTTCCATCTCTAGATCATTTATAAATATGTTAAGAAGTAGCAGTCCCAGCACAGACCCCTGGGGAACCCCACTATCTACCCTTCTCCATTGAGAATATTGACCATTTAACCCTACTCTCTGTTTTAACCAGTTTTTAATCCACAATAGAACACTACCTCCTATCCCATGACTCTCCAATTTCCTCTAGAATCATTGATGAGGTACTTTGTCAAATGCCTTTTGAAAATCCAGATACACATTTTAACCAGTTTTTAATCCACAATAGAACACTAACTCCTACCCATGACTCTCCAATTTCCTCTGGAGTCTTTCATGAGGTACTTTGTCAAATACATTTTGAAAATCCAGATACACAATATCAACCAGCTCACCCTTATCCACATGTTTGTCCACCTCTTCAAAGAAATGTAATAGATTAGTGAGGCACAATTTCCCTTCACTAAATCCATGTTGGCTTTGTCTCATTAATCCATGCTTTTGAATATGCTCTGTAATTTTGTTCTTTATAATAGTTTCTATCATTTTGCCCAGCATCAACGTCAGGTTCATTGGTCTATAATTTCCCCAATCACCTCATTGGCTACCCTTCAATCTTCTGGTATCATGCTTGATTTTAAAGATAAATTACATATTACTAATAATAGTTAGTAATAAATGTGTATAAAGGTGAGAGACTCCTGAGAAAATTAAAAAGTAATGGGATAGGACGCAATTTTCTGGTGTGGATTAGGAATTGGTTATTGGACAGAAAACAGAGGGTATGGTTAAATGGCCATTTGTCTCAATGAAGGAGGGTAAATAGTGGAGAAGATCTGGTATTGTATTTTTTCCTAACTGGCCTTGGGCCTACCAATTTAGACAGTTCTCTCCTCATTGCTGCATTTTTTGTATTGTGTTATTGTATTGAGTTTTCCCACTGTTCACAAAGGAAAATAAAGATTTAAAAAAACAGATTCCCCCTGCTCACCAGAGACAGAGGATTGTCTATTTTCAGATGCATCAAAAGCAATCAATACTACTAGATCTTGTTGTTTGTTTCTCTGTTCTTTGAATGACTCTGCCTATAAGCAGACAAAGAAAAAAAAAAAGACCCAACCATGGCCATGATTTAATTAAAGTACGTAGGTTTCTATGGAGATATAATATAAAAGTTTAAATACTTAAAAGGTATTAATATGTAAACTAATCTTTTTCAGAGATGGGGAAGTGGTGGAACTAGAGGTCATGAGTTGAGGTTGCAGAGCGGGAGACTTAAGAGCAATGTCAGGAAATACTTTTTCACAGATAGGATGGTAGATGCATAGAATACCCTCCTGCAGGAGGTTGTGGAGACAAAAGCAATGAAGGAATTCAAGAATGGGTGGGATTAACACAAAGGATAACTAACTAGAGAAAGGATGGAATCCAATTAAAGCAAAACTTAAATGACCTCATAACTGGAGTGAGGTCTGATGGCAGCTTCAAAGGCTGGGAAGTAAGACCAATGTTGAGCAGACTTCTATGGTCTGGGTCCCATAAATGGCAAAGACAGATCAGGATTAAGGCTGGAAGGGGCTTCAACAGGAACTCAAGTAGTTGGGAAGTAGAACCGATGAAGGGCAGACTTTTACGGTCTGTGCGCCACAATTTGGAGGGAGGGATAAAGATTAAGGTGCTCATTTTCAAAAAAGAAAAATGTCTAAAAAACATCATAAAGCAACAGAAAGATTTTTTTTCTCACAAAATGTCTAAGCTGCCATTTTCAAAACTCTGATTTGAGATGTTTTTCTCCACAATTCATTCAAATTGAAGGAGGCATGTTGGAGGTATGTTTTGGGCGGGACTTGAGCATTCCTAAAAATTAGACATGTTTCTGCTATAATGGAATAAAACCAAAATATTTGGGACAAAAATTGAGATGGTTTTGTCTAGACCTGTTTCAAACATGACTAAGGGCCAGATGCATTAAAGTGGTTGGTAATTCCCGTTCCCTACCGATTCCATAGCTAATCGGTAGGGAACGGGAATTCACTAAGGAAAGGGAATGCAAATGAGCTACTCGTTGTAGCTCCATTGCATTCACCATTACCTCGGTAGCCAGTCAAAGAATCGGGACATCCCATTCGGTTATGCTCCTCTTCCAGGTCTCTTCAGCCAATCAAGAGCGTCTAGCTTGCTGGTGTCAGCTAAACGCACTCTGATTGGCTGAAGAGACCTGGAAGAGGAGCATAATCAAAAGGGACGTCCCGAACTCCCGATCGACTCGCACGTACCCAATTCCCTTCTCCTCGCACAGCTACAGAAGGTAAGCAGCGCCGGTGAGACAAACCTAAAAAAAACGGCGAAAAGACAAATAAAGGACGTCCCTCACAAGCGCAGGCAGAGAACGTCCATAAAGGACGCCCCTCACGTGCGCTCGCTGCTTTTTTTTTTTCTTTTTTACCTTTTTTGGGGGCCCTTTTCCTTTCCGATTCCCTCACAGGAGCCCCAACGAGAGGTGCAGACTCCTGTTAGGGTTCCCATGGTAAGAGAATCGGAAAACGGTAGTGCAGCTCATTATAATAGCCTTTGGATAATTTGCATTCCGTTTCTGTTGCCTGCTACCATGACAGGGAAAATGCCCTTAGTGCATGCCCCCGGTAAACTACTTGCGTTTTAAACTGGCTGGAACCAGTTTAAAATGCAAGTTGTGGGCTCGTTAGGTTTAGTGCATCTGGCCCTAAGTTACAAAAAGATACCCTAAATGACCAGATGACCAGTGGAGAGATTAAGACATAGCCCCCCTTAATCTCCCAGTGGTCACTGACTCCCCTCCCACCTCCAAAGATGTGACAGTACATACCAGACTCTATGACATCTTCAGATATGATGGCCATTCCTATTAGAGCAGCAAACTGGTCCAAGGAATAGGCTAGTGGTCAGTGCAGTGGACTGGAGAGAAAGGGGCCCAGGGTCTTATCCTACTCTAACTGGTACACTTGTGGTGGAAATTTTGAGCTCTCCAAAAACCACTAAACACCTGAGAGCTATTGTAGTGGTGCACAGTGATTTTTTTTCTGTTCCTGGAGGGTTCACAATACAATATAAGGGGGTTATGGTGAAAGTTATACCTGGGATCTTTTATATGAACGATACTGCAGTGTCCCCTCGACTGCCCAACTGCTCTGCTGGGATGTCTCTTTGGCCAGTCTACTAACAATGGCCTAGTGGATCAGTGTCCATACTCCGAGGTACAGTCCTACCCCCTACAGTTCCCTGCCTCGATATCGAAAGTGGTACTGCATGCGTTGAAATCAATGCTGACACCCTTCGAGGTGCCAGCATCAATGATCTCGTCATCGGTATCAGTGGAGTCTCAGTGAGGAACTGGGGCTGTTCCGCTGATGGCACAAGAGCCCTCGATGTCTGAGAAGAAGGTGCCTGCAGTAACTGCACCAGCTCCTCCCTGCCCATGGTTCAGAACTGCTCCTCGAAGGCAGGCATCAGCAAAGGCATGAGAGCAGGGAGGAAGGCAGCCTGAGAAGGCATCAGTGCCAAACCGGTATCTGGGACCTGGCAGCTTAGTGACTTGCGCACCGGCACCTCTTCCAAAGAGGGAGAGTGATCCTTCTGGTGCCGGTGCTTCTTAGGTATAGGAAGATCCAATGCCCCAGGGCTCTTGGTACCATGCGGTGAGGGGGACCAGTGCCTATGCTTCTTGGGATTCCCCGAGGCATAGGGTCCCAATCCCTCAGTGCCAAGGACGATGATGTCGAACCAATGCGCATCCTCAGTGTCGGGTCTGATATTGACCGGTCCCGAGGTCTATCAGCGTCCGATGTCGAGGCAGGGTAGATTGTAAGCTCTGTTGAGCAGGGACTGTCTCTTCATGTTCAAGTGTACAGTGCTGCATACATCTAGTAGCGCCAGGGCTGCCGAGAGGGGGGACAAAATTCTCCAGACCCGGGCCTCCGGGGGGGCGGGGCTCGGCGCCGTAGTCCGGCCCGCCCTCCGTCGCTCCCGGAACTGACCTTAAGCGCTTCCCTCACCTTCGCAGAAAGTAGCGACCCACCCACCCACCCTCTGTCGCTCCCGGAACTGACTTTAAGAGCCTCCCTCACCTTCGCAGCAAGTAGCGGCAGACCACTCCTTCCTTGTCTCGCCCTTGCCTGACGTAATGTCCACGAGGGCTGGACACAGAAGGAAGGAGAGGTCTTCCGGTGCTTGCTGCGAAGGTGAGGGGGGCGCTTAAGGTTAGTACAGAGGGCCCAGGGGTGGAGAGAGGGCCTGGCCCGGTGGCGGGTGGAGGGGGGCCCGGCAACCTCAGGTGGAGGGGGGCTGGGGGCGGCCTTGTCCCGGGCCTGGCCCAGTCTCTCGGTGGCCCTGAGTAGCGCTACAGAAATGATTAGTAGTAGGTAGAGATCTTCTCGATGCTGGTGCACGCCCAGTGGATGTAGAAGTGTGAGCAGCCATTGAGGTCGATACTGCAGTGCCAAAGTCGATGTATCAGCCTTTGAGGTGCCAAGATTCTGTTGAACCTTCTGTGCCAGCTGAGTTATCACCTGCATTTACAAACAGATAGAACAAGCAGAGGGGTAATGGTCAGGTCCAAGGCACCTGAGGCACCAAGCATCCAGGTCCGTGACAAAAATCACCCAATTATACTGGGCGCACCTCTTGAAGCCACTGGGGGTCTTCTGAGACATTGAACAAAGAATTGTGGATAAATTAAACTCCTCAATCTTGAACTCTCAAAAAGGGGCAGAGTTCAAATTGAGGCCAGGGTTGTGACCTAAACCAAGCAACCACACATGAAAAGAAAGGAAAACCTGAAAAGCTGAAAAATAGTCTGCTTGAAACAGGTGGAAAATACTGGCCCTGAGGGAGGGAACACTGATGGACAGAGATTTGTTGGGTCCAGAGATCTTTTGTCCCTCCCCAGGAGGTAATGGTCTTGAGTCACTTTCAGCCTTATTTTTGAAAGTGATGGGCGCCCAGATTTCGACCCAAATCAGGAGATGGTGCCCATTTTGCAAAGGCGCCCAAATCTGTATAATCGAAAGCCGATTTTGGGCGTCTTCAACTGCACTCCATCGCGGGAATGAACAAAGTTGATGGGAGCGTGTCAGAGGCGTGGTGAAGGCAGGACTGGGGCGTGTTTATCGGCTAAGGAGAGATGGGCGCCTTTGGCCGATAATCGAAAAAAAGGCGTTTTTACCCCGAATTTGGGTCACTTTTTTTTAACCCATTTTTTCCACGAACAAGTCCCAAAAAAGTGCACTAAATGACCAGATGACCACCGGAGGGAATCGGGGATGACCACCCCTGACTCCCCCAGTGGTCACTAACCCCCTCCCACCAAAAAAAACAACTTTAACAACTTTTTTTTCCAGCCTGTATGCCACCCTCAAATGCCATACACAGCTCCATCACAGCAGTATGCAGGTCCCTGGAGCAGTTGTTAGTGGGTGCAGTGGACTTCACCCAGGTGGACCCAGGCCAATCCCCCCCCCCCCCCTACCTATTACACTTGTGCTGGTAAATGTGAGCCCTCCAAACCACCCCCCAAAACCCACTGTACCCACATGTAGGTGCCCCCCTTCAGCCATAAGGGCTATGGTAATGGTGTAGAGTTGTGGGCAGTGGGTTTTGGGGGGGATTTGAGGGGCTTAGCACCCAAGGTAAGGGAGCTATAGACTTGGGAGGTATTTTACTTTTTTTTTAAATTGTTACAAGTGCCCCCTAGGGTGCCCGGTTGGTGTCCTGGCATGTGAGGGGGACCAGTGCACTACGAATCCTGGCCCCTCCCTCGACCAAATGCCTTGGATTTGTTCGTTTTTGAGCTGGGCTCCTTCGGTTTCCATTATCGCTGGAAAACGAAACTGCCCAGCTCAAATCCGCCCAAATCCGATGCATTTGCCTGGCACAAACCGTATTATCGAAAAAAAGATGGGCGCCCATTTTTTTCGAAAATACGGTCTGTCCTGCCCCTTCACGTACCCGTTCTCGGACATAGACGCCCATGGAGATGGGCGTTCGCGTTCGATTATGCCCCTCTTTGGGTCCTGGAAAAGTTTCTGTCAGATGATATAGATTGAAGTTTTTACTCCCTCATGCACAAGAATTGGTAGGTCTGATTTACCTAAAAAAAAAAAAAACACAGACCACATATTGGACACAGGGTGACACATATAGAAAAATGGCTGCATTATCACAGATAAAGCCAGCATGTGCCCTGGAAGATAAAGATGCGGATGCTGTGGTTCCCTTTCATAGAGGGGGGAATTTTATCTTTGAGGCCTCCAGTTGAGGACCAATATACCTTCCGTCTGTACTTTCTATAAGCTAACTGCAATATAAGAATTTGGGTTTCCAAGCATTTTCTTCTTTATTGGCTGCAAGAATCAGCACTTCAGCTCCCCTCTCCAGCTGCCCCAGGAACAGAGGGACAGACGTCCATGAGTGTTGAAGGAAAGCACAGGCCTATGCTTTCTGCTATTAAGAATTGTACAGTCAGTCAATGTAGGAATGTGGGGAAGTACGATGGCACGTATTCAGTGTTTGACATGGAAGTCCGTGGAAAGCATACTGTAAGGGGTCTGCACAGAAATAAGATGATCATGTAGAAATTATGTAAATAACAGGGATGTGTCTTATGTAAAATACCTCAAAATTTGGTAAATGTAATCAGCAAGGCAATTCAGTCTAATAATTTAACAATCCTGCACTGTAATTCTCTTTAAATACACATATAGGCAATAGGTAATCCAGTCAATAGGAGACTTGGCAGCAACACATTTCACACACAGACACAAACCTTTGACTTGCTGTATATCTTCATGGACTCCCATATATCACAACTTTACTTTCATATAATTTTTTATTCAAACGCCATTTAATGTCAGTTCATATAAATTCACATTAAAATTTATCTTCTACTTATTCTTAATCATAACACACTGCACTCAGACCCACACCAACATGGGCCATGTTTTGCCATGCTGCATCAGGGCAATAAATCCTATAACAAAAAATATATACCTATTTTGAGGTAAAACATTTTAAGACAATTACATAATATCCAATGCAAAAAAAATTGCCCACATACCTTACCTAAGATGCCATATCACTTCGGCATCTCTTCAGTTATTCTGCATGGACGCTGAACGCATCATCAATATTTATATTTCAATTGGCCCCAACCCCGGAACTCTAATTCCAACCCACCAATCGGCTTATTACAACAGAGATGCCCAATCAATCTCAAGATTTAACTCCTTGGGTGAAACAGTCCGTAATAAAAATATCCAATATTGTTCCCTAAAATTTAACAATTTTTCAATATTTCCTCCTTCTCATTCCATATGTATAATCTCCAAAACTCTGCACTTCATATCTACTACAGATAATCTATAATCAGTATAAAAAATCACCAAGAACAATATACAATCCTAATAGAAATATGTATTGAAAAGACAAAGCAAAGAAAAGCCAACTCCAGGCTCCGCTCATTCTGCCTCGCCTCACCCTATGCTTGGAACAACCTTCCTGAGCCCTTACGCCAAGCCCCCTCCCTGCCCGTCTTCAAGTGTTTGCTTAAAGCCCACCTCTTCAATGCTGCGTTCGGCACCTAACCCTTACCGTTCAGTGAATCCAGACTGCCCCAATTTGACTGCCCCTATCGGACCAACCGTTCACTTGTCTATTAGATTGTAAGCTCTTTGAGCAGGGACTGTCTCTCTTTGTTAAATTGTACAGCGCTGCGTAACCCTAGTAGCGCTCTAGAAATGTTAAGTAGTAGTAGTAGTAATGTAAGTGATGATATTTACCATATTTTTCATACATATCTAATTTTTAGCTTTAGTTTTATGCTTCCTATCAGATTATTTATTTATTTTCTACATATGAAATTGTTATGTAGTTGTGATTTTAACTAAGGGGTCCTTTTACTAAGCCGTGGTAAAAAAAAGTGGCCTGCGGTAGTGTGGGCACGTGTTTTGTCATGCCAGGCCATTTTTTACCACATCTGAGGAAAAAGGGTATTTTTTAAATGGGCCGTGTGCTAAAATTAAAACCAGTACTTACCTATTTACAGCCTGATCTCATCTCTTACCTCCACCCATTGATCTAGCAGTAAGGGCTCATGTGCAACACATACGGTAACCATTCAACACATGCGAACAGCTGATTACCACTACAATTGCCGTAGAAAATTAAAATAAAATAATTTCTACTGCTGGAATGAGTGCACGCCAAATCCAAAATTACTGCCAAGGGGTGTGCTAGCCTGACGGTAGTCTCATTTTGGCACATGCTGCATGCGCGTAGACTCTACCGCAGCTTAGTAAAAGGGCCTCTTATTATACTGAGACCCATTGTTTCACTTTTCAACATTGTATTTATGCTGCTCATGATATTTTTTTGTGTGTGCTTTGTTTTTAGTTTCAACACCTCATCACAACATGACATTTTAAACTTTCTGTGGATTGTTACTTCACTTTAACTATGTCCTTTCCATTTAAACGCATTGCAGTTTCCAGCACCTTTTTATTTATGATGATATTTTCACCAATTAGTGTTGTTCACTCTACTTTGGGGTCCTTTTACCAAACTGAGGTAAAAAAGGCTCTGCGCTAGCAGCGGGGGTCGGTTTTCCTGCACACCAGTGCCCTTTTTACTGCAGCAGGTAACAAAGCTCCCAGACATACATAGCTATGCGGTAAGAGATTTCTTTCTGCATGGTCATGCGGTGGGAAGCCCTTACTGCGTCTAGTAGCACTATAGAAATGATGAGTAGTAGTAGCCCTTTTCCCACCTCAATGGGTGCATTGAGGTAGGAAAAGGGCTACTATTACTAATACTCATCATTTCTATAGTGCTACTAGACGTACGCAGCGCTGTACACTTGAACATGAAGAGACAGTCCCTGCTCGACAGAACTTACAATCTAATTAAGACAAACAGGACAAATAAGGGATAAGGGAATATTAAAGTGAGGATGATAAAATAAGGGTTCTGAACAAGTGAATAAGGGTTAGGAGTCAAAAGCAGCATCAAAAAGGTGGGCTTTTAGCTTAGGTTTGAAGACAGCCAGAGATGGAGCTTGATGTACCGGCTCAGGAAGTCTATTCCAGGCATATGGTGCAGCAAGCTAAAAGGAACGGAGTCTGGAGTTAGCAGTGGAGGAGAAGGGTGCAGATAACAGAGATTTACCCAGTGAACGGAGTTCCCGGAGAGGAATGTAAGGAGAGATGAGAGTGGAGAGATACTGAGGAGCTGCAGAGTGAATGCACTTATAGGTCAATAAGAGGAGTTTGAACTGTATGGGGAAACGGATAGAAAGCCAGTGAAGTGACTTGAGGAGAGGGCTAATGTGAGCATAACGACACTGGCGGAATATTAGTCGTGCAGCAGAATTTTGAACAGATTGAAGAGGAGAGAGATGGCTAAGTGGGAGACCTGTGAGAAGCAAGTTGCAATAGTCTAAGCGAGAGGTGATAAGAGTGTGGATGAGGGTTCTGGTAGTGTGCTCAGAAAGGAAAGGGCGAATTTTGCTAATATTATAGAGAAAGAAACGATAGTTTTCCTGTGGTAACCCAGTGGTAACTGGGCAGCATGCGGCGATGCCTGATTACCGCCAGATTATCGCCACAAAAGCCATTTCCAGGGGTTTTCTTTTTCCCCAGGAAATGGCGCTTGCTTGGGGTGGGACTACCGTCGGCAGCCACATTGAGCCGGCGGTAGTCCTGGAAGAGCGAGCAGTAAGCCCACTTACTAATATGTTAATTCTTTGTGTTACTGTTTTATGTATATATTATGCTTTGGGGTTTCAATTTTGCATCTGGCACACATTTTAAATTGTGTTTTTCTTGTTTCTACTATTTTTTAAAAAAAGTTCCAGCATTTAAATTTGACGTAGCACAGTTGGTTTTTTTTTAGTTTTTACATTGTTAAATGGGCCTATGCTTCTACATATTTTAATTTGTTATCCCTTTGTGGTACTTTTTTAAAACTCATTTGCATATTTTGCATTTGTTGCTTTTTATGCTCCAGTCTTTAGTATTATTTGCCATAGCATAGTCGACATAGTATATAATTTTTAACTTTTGCTACTAAATAGTGCTATGGTTCTCAATATTTAGTATATAGCTTTGCTGGTATGCATACTTAATTTGCTTATGTTGTGTTTCACGCTTCTCATGCATTTTTCTTTCTCAAGTGTTTTAGTGGATTCATTGTTAAAATTATTTCTTTGCCATTTCCATTGTTGTACCTGGCATTTTCATTTTTCTTGATTTAGACTTGTTTCCTGTACTGTACAGTCTGGTATTCCTGTGGTAGTGCTTTGGATGGGGCATACTGCAGTCAGATTTTCCTGTGGCAATGCTTTGGATGTGGTACACTGCAATATGGTATTCTTGTGGTAATGCTCTGGATATGACACATTGCAGTCAGATATTCCTGTGGTAATGCTCTGGATGGGGCACACTGCAGTCTGGTATTCCTGCAGTAATGCTCTGGATATGGCGCACTAATTTCTAAAAAAAGAACTTATACATTGCATAATTCAAGATACTAAGTGCTTTTGGTGATTTATTTTGCATGACCTAGCTGTGTTGAGACTGTTTTTGCCATTAAATAGTCTTTTGTTTTGAAATTGAACTTTTCAGGAGGTTTTTTGGACCAATGATTACTTTTTTCAACTGTGTGCACGCTGATCAGCTGAACGCTATTGGACACAGAGCCAGTAGGATTGTGAGTTACAGGAACCCTGGCAGTGAATTGAGGGGCCCTTTTACAGAGTAGTGGTAAGCCCAACGTGAGCTTACCGCTCTTTCAGGACTACCGCCGGCCCAACGCGGCTGTCGACAGTAGTCCTGCCCCGAGTACACGCCATTTCTAGGGGAAAAAGAAAACCCCCGGAAATGGCTTGTGCTGCGTTAACCCGGCTGTAATCAGGCATCGCCACGCACTGCCCGGTAACTGCTGGGTTAGCGTGGGAGCCCTTATTGCCACCTCAATGGGTGGCGGTAAGGGTTTCCCGCTGTATGGCCACACGGTAAGAGTTAGCTCACTGCGTGGCCATTTTATTTTTTTTGGGGGGGGGGGGGCTTTTATCGGCTGCAGGAAAAAGGGCCCTGGCGCGTGGGAAAAACGGCCCCTACTGTTAGCACAGGGCCCTTTTCCCCACAGCTTAGTAAAAAGACCCCTAATTGCTTAGAACCTTTCTTTCATTAACTCATTGATGCAGATGTTCAAATACTTGAAAGGTATTAATATAGAAACAAATATTTTCCAGACAAGGATAAACAGTAAAACTAGAAGACATGAATTGAGATTGTGGGATGGTAGACTTAAGAGTAAGGTCAGGAAATTCTTTTTCATGGAAAGGATGATTGATGCCTGGAATGACCTCCCAAAGGAGGTGGTGGAGAAAAAAACAGTGACTGAATTCAAAAAGGCGTGGGATGAGCACAGAGGATCTCTAATTAGAAAGTGAATGGTATAAAAAAACAAAACTTAAATGGTTGCATGTGTTTGCGTGTCGAGTGGCAACTTCAACTGTGAAGAACTAAGGCCTGCAAGCTTGTAGGGTCTGGATCCTGTATATGGCAATCCGGTTTAGGATGGGCTGGAGAGGGCTTCGACGGAAACTCCAGTAATTTGGAACATGAAGTCAGTGCCAGGCATACTTTTACAGTCTATGTCTTGGAAAGGACATGAGGATTTGGATAGGCAGGAGTGGGCTTTCATGGCAACTTCAGTAGTTGGAACCTAAGGACAGGGCTGGGCAAACTTCTATCCAGCACTTGTATCTGGGAACAGTTCAATGCTGAATATCCAGGTATTAAAAAACCCACAGTGGCTGGCATTTGAAAACACATTGACCTCTACAGGGTTTGTCTTTTGTCTCCTTTTCATCTAAGGAAAAATTCAGGGATTATCTTGTTTCTGTCATTCTAAAACAGGTAGCGAGCCTGAAGGATTCAGATCTCTAGGGCATGAGAAACGGCCATAGAAAAGTTGAGAATGTTGGAATCCTATGACTGGTGGTAGTTGGAATTTCACTGGGGGAAAGAAGGTGGAATGTATCCCTTTATCTGTGGTCACACAGGTTTTGTGAACTGTCTCTCAGGCTACTCAAGTTTTAAGTTTCATATGTATATTCCACCTATTAGAAAAACTATAACAACTCTGGCTGCAGCCACCACAGTGGTTGAGGGTGAAGGACTGTGGAGCTGCAGCTGTGCTATCCTGCTACCCTTAGAGAACCCCTGCTACAAGTAAGTGACCTCATTTTATTCACCTCCTCCTCAGACCTATATCCAGGCAACATTGGCAACAGGCTAGGGAGTCCAATTTTAAAGGTACCAACTACGCAGATTAAAGAGGAGCCTGATCCCACTACTTTAGGGCCATGTGCATGTGTTGCTTCAGAGGAGAGTTACTGCAGAATTATGGCCTTCCTCTCTCCACTCCTCTTCTAGTTTTCAAATCTTTGGGATCTCTGCCAACCTCCTTTCACCCCGACCCCCTACTCTCTGTGGTCTGTTGGGTCTAGTCTTGGCTAGGGACATCTAAGTGTTAAATCTGACAGAATGGTTTATTATAAGTATGTCAGAATGTTGATATGATTCACTTCGTGTTAATTGTAAGATATATAGGGATGGGGGGGAAGAGAGGGGGGTTTCTCTGATAAATAAAGAAATAGGCTTTTAAATCGTGTTTAGGATAAGAACAGAAAGGAAAATCTCACTCTCATTTCCTGTAAGAATCATGGCTGTTGCAAACCCTGCTGAGAGGCTGAGAGAAAAAGTTTCTTGTTCTATCTGTTTGGATTACTTTACAGACAGTGTCTATCTATAGCCTGTGGACACAACTTCTGTTGCTCCTGTATCATTCAGAGCTGGGAAGGGAGAGACACAGACTTTTCCTGTCCCTAGTGCAGGGAAACTTAGTACATAAGTATATAAGCACCGCCATACTGGGAAAAGACCAAGGGTCCATCAAGCCCAGCATCCTGTCTCCAACAGTGGCCAATCCAGGCTTCAAGAACCCGGCACCCCCCCCCCCCCCCCCCCCCAAAAAAAAAAAATTAATAATGTTCAATGGACTTTTCCCTCAGGAATCTGTCCAAACCCCCTTTAAATTCCGTAAGGAGCTGCTGTCACTACATTCTCCGGCAACGAGTTCCAGAGTCTAACTACATGCTGAGTAAAGAAAAACTTTCTCCCATTTGTTTTAAATCTACCATATTCTAGCTTCATCTTGTGTCCCCTGGTTTTGTTGTTGTTTGAAAGTGTAAACAAATGCTTCACATCTGTTCGCTCTACTCCGCTCATTATCTTGTAGACTTCTATCATATCACCCCTCAGCCGCCTTTTCTCCAAGCTGAAGAGCCCTAACCTTCTCAGCCTTTCCTCAAAGGGAAGTCGTTCCATTCCCTTTATCATTTTCGTCGCCCTTCTCTGCACCTTTTCTAATTCCTTTATATCTTTTTTGAGATGCGGCGACCAGAATTGGACACAATACTCAAGGTGCGGTCGCACCATGGAGCAATAGAACGGCATTATAATATCCTCGTGTTTGTTTTCCATCCCTTTCCTAATAATGCTCAACATTCTGTGCGCTTTCTTAGCCGCCGCAGCACACTGGGCAGATATCCACGATGACTCCCAGATCCCTTTCTAGGTCCGTAACTCCTAACGCGGAACCTTGCATGACATAGCTGTAATTCAGGTTCCTTTTACCCACATGCATCACTTTGCACTTGTCAACGTTGAACTTCATCTGCCACTTGCACGCCCCATCCCCCAGTCTTGCGAGGTCCTCCTGTAATTTTTCAAACTCCTCCTGCGACTTGACGACCCTGAATAATTTTGTGTCATCTGTGAATTTAATTACCTCACTAGTTACTCCCATCTCTAGGTCATTTATAAATATGTTAAAAAGCAGCGGTCCCAACACAGACCCCTGCGGGACCCCACTAACTACCCTTCTCCACTGAGAATACTGACCATTCAACCCTACTCTTTGCTTCCTATCTTTCAACCAGCTCTTAATCCAGAGTAATACCCTACCTCCAATCCCATGACTCTCCAGTTTCCTCAGGAGTCTTTTATGAGGCTCTTTGTCAAACGCCTTTTGAAAATCCAGATACACAATATCCACCGGCTCCCCACTGTCCACATGTTTGTTCACCCCCTAAAAAAAATGCAGTAGGTTGGTGAGGCAAGACTTCCCTTCACTAAATCTGTGCTGACTTTGTCTCAGCAGCCCATGTTTTTGTACGTGCTCTGCAATTTTATTCTTGATAATAGCCTCTACCATTTTGCCCGGTACCGACGTCAGACTCGCCGGTCTATAATTTCCCGGATCTCCTCTAGAACCTTTTTTAAAAATCGGCGTAACACTGGCTACCCTCCAGTCTTCCGGTACCACGCTCGATTTTAGGGATAGATTGCATATTACTAATAGTAGCTCTACAAGTTCATTTTTCAGTTCTATTAATACTCTGGGATGAATACCATCAGGTCCTGGCGATTTACTACTCTTCAGTTTGCAGAACTGACACATTACATCCTCCAAGTTTACAGAGAATTTGTTTAATTTCTCCGACTCGCCTGCTTCAAATACGTTTTCCGGCACCGGTGTCCCTCCCAAATCCTCCTCGGTGAAGACCGAAGCAAAGAACTCATTTAATTTCTCCGCTACAGCCCAGTCTTCCCTGATCGCCCCTTTAACACCATTTTCGTCCAGCGGCCCAACCGATTCTTTAGCCTGCTTCCTGCTTTTATGTATCTAAAAAATTTTTTACTATGTACTTTCGCTTCTAATGCTAACTTTTTTTCAAAGTCCTTTTTTGCCCTCCTTATCTCCGCTTTGCATTTGGCTTGGCATTCCTTATGTTTTATCATGTTACTTTCAGTTGGTTCTCTTCTCCACTTTCTGAATGATTGTTTTTTGGTTCTAATGACTTCCTTTACCTTACTGTTTATCCATGCCGGCTGATGTTTGGTCTTTTTTCCCCTTTTTCTAATACACGGAATATATTTGTCCTGTACCTCCAGGATGGTGTTTTTTTTTTGTTTTTGTTGAAGTCTTTATTGAGTAATATAAACAGAACACATAATATACAATGTACGGCTCGTTACATCTTTCCCAAGTGAGACAACTATAATACAATATTTTTTATCAGCAAATACCTTGTACAGTCATCAGTCCCACTTTAATCACATGTTGTACTTCAGTTTTTTCCATTTTATGAAAACCCTCCCCTCCTCACTCCCTATTAACCTACTCCCCCATCTACTTCCCCACAGGATGGTGTTTTTAAACTGCATCCATGCCTGATGCAAGTTTTTCACCCTGCGAGCTGCACCTTTCAGTCTTTCTTTTCACCGTTTTTCTCATTTTGTCATAATCACTTTTTCTAAAGTTAAACGCTAGTGTATTTGATTTCCTATATTCACTTCTCAGCAGAGGAACTTCAGACCTAACAGGCAGCTGGCAAATGTAACAGAAATAGCACAAAAACTCAGTCAAAATTCAGTGAGACCAAAAGAGGAGAATCTGTGTGAAAGGAATGAAGAAAAACTGAAGCTGTTCTGCGCAGAGGATCAGAAAAGTATGTCTTATTTGTAGAGTCCCGGAATCACAAATTTCATACTGTAATCCCCATAGAGGAAGCTGTGGAGGTGTGAATCAGTATCTTTATTATCACAGTGTGTCCTGGGGTCACAGATCTCACCCTGTGATCCCCACAGAGGAGGCTGTTCAGGACTATAAGGCATTTGTCAGTATCTTTATTATCATAGGGACCAAAGCAGAAGGACATGCAGTACAGCTTGCTCAGCACACCAATTTCACCACTAAATTAACTTGAAAAAATTCCATGGCCATGCGGTAAGCAAGGAGCATGTCAATTACTGTCATATTAAAAATGTGGCAATAATCCACAGCTCATTGTAAAATGTCACCTTTGCTATCTGTGACTGAGCAGTGATTACTCATGCACTGATAGTAAAGGTAATGTTTAAAAAAAAAGTTGTGGTGGTCTAATGTCTTTAAACCCTTCTTAAAATATCAGATCGGCTGGGGAAAAAACTCCAAAATTTTGCAGCAAAGGGCTTTTGGAGACTGCATGCTTGCTTGACCTTATTGAAAGAATCTGCTGTGGTTGTTTTGATGGCTTTAACCAACAAATGTTTTGTCTTATTTGTTTTTTTCTCATCAACTGTTTATTTATTTATTTAGATTTTGCTCACACCTTTTTCAGTAGTAGCGCAAGGTGAGTTACATTCAGGTATACTGGATATTTCTCTGTCCCAGGAGGGCTCACAATCTAAGTTTGTACCTGAGGCAATGGAAGGTTAAGTGACTTGCCCAAGATCACAAGGAGCAGCAGTGGGATTTGAACCGGATTGCAAGACCGGTGCTCTAACCACTAGGCCACTCCTCCACTGTTCTCAGTGATATCGCTCTACTTCTGAAGCAGGCGGTTGCTGAAATGTGGCAGTGTTGGGTCCTTGTTTAAGAATTACTTCTTTAATAAATTCCCCCTTTTCCATACTGATGTTTGTTTCCTTTGCCTTCTTCTGTGACTTGTCTCTAATTTTGATCACCTTTTGTGGTTCCAGCCTCTTTTGCTTCTGTGGACCAAGAAAAGGAGCTAAATTAACCCAGCTATTTCTGGCAGGTGTGGGTTGAAGGGATGAGGATCACAAATCTGAAACTTTGCTTTATCAGTCCAGGAGGTGAAGAGTTCAGCTGCCACTAATAAGTGTTTCAGAAGTCACACTGCTAAACTAGTCAACTTTCTACAAGTTCTTGGTCTTCTTTCATGTAAGAATGATGACTGCTCTAAACACAACTGAGAGTCTGCAAGAAGCAGCTTCTTGTCCCATCTGTTTGAATTAATTTACAGAACTGATGATCTTAGATGCTGGATACAGTTTCTGTCATTCTTGTATCACTCTGAACAGGAAGGAGAGAGACACAAACTTCTGTCCCCAGGGGTGGCTCAACCCATTAAGCAAAACTAGACCATCACCTAGGGTAGCAGCTTGTGGGAGGAATCAAAGAACAGCTGCCGTCAAAGCAAATACAGTAGATTCTGAGAGCCAGCCAAATTCAAAACAACTTTCACCAGGGAGAGTGAGAAGTTTTCAAATAGCGCATTTGTCAAGATTATTCTCTGAGGACAAGCAGGCTGCTTGTTCTCACTGATGGGCGACGTCCACGGCAGCCCCTCCAATCGGAACACTTTCTAGCAAAAGTCCTTTGCTAGTCCTCGCGCGCCGATGCGCACCGCGCATGCGCGGCCGTCTTCCCGCCCGAACTGGCTCGTGCCGGCCAGTCTTCTTTTGTCCGCGCTCGGTACGGTCGTGTTTCGCCGTTCGCGCCCCAAAGTTGACCTCGCGCGTCGTTCTTCGACTTGTTCTAAAAAAAAAAAAGAGAAGAAAAAACGTGTCGGGAGGAGGCCTTTTGGTTTTCTCCCTTCCCGTACTTCGAGTTTTTGCCCCGGTAAGTTTTCTTTCGTCGTCGGGGTAGGCCCTATTTAGGCCTCGGTCGAAGTTTTTTCTTCCCCTATTTTTGTGGTGCCATTTTCGCCATTTCGAGTTTTGATCTCGCCGGTGCGATTTTTCCGCCCATGACATCGAAGTCTCCCAGCGGCTTCAAGAAGTGCACCCAGTGCGCCCGGGTAATCTCGCTCACTGACAGGCACGCGTTGTGTCTTCAGTATCTGGGGGCTGGGCACCACCCTCAGGCCTGTAGTCTGTGTTCCCTCTTACAAAAGCGGACTCAGGTAGCGAGGTTAGCCCAGTGGAACATTTTGTTCTCGGGCTCTTCGTCGGCATTGGCACCGGGAGTATCGACTGCCTCGACATCGTCGGCGCCCGGACCTTCATCCTCGCCCCCGATTGCATCGAGTGCATCGGCCCTCTGCATCGGGGCGACATCGGAGGGCTGCGTCGGTGGTATCGAGACCTCCTCGTTTGCTGATGTCGTCGGACGGTGGTGCTTCGTCTGGAGTGCAGGTGAGGGCTGTCCATTCCCCTGCTGGAGGCGGTGAGCCTTCAGGTGGGTCTCCCCCTACCCTGAGGGCTCCTGCGGTACATCCCCCCCGAGACCGACCCTCTTCGGCCTCGGCCCCGAGGAAGAGACGGCTGGATTCTACGTCCTCCTCGTCGGTGCCGGGAAGCTCCGGTGACGTGCTTCGCTCCAAAAAATCGAAGAAGCATCGTCACCGGTCCCCTTCCCGTGTCGGCACCGAGAGCTCTGGGTCGCCGAGGGAGTCGGCACCCAGTAAGCATCGGCACCGAGAGGACCGCTCGCCCTCTGTTCAAGAGGTGTCGATGCGCTCCCCTTTGGACAGCCCGGAACAGCCTCCACGCCCGGAACAGGTTCTGACATCGACTCCTGCATCGGCTTCCATGTCTTTTTCCACAGCCGCTCTGCACGAGAGCCTCCGGGCCATTCTCCCAGAGATCCTGGGAGAGCTGTTGCGCCCTTCCCCTCCGGTACCGGGGGTGCTTGCGCCACCGGTACCGTCGAGCGAGGCGCCAGCTGGCCCATTGCCCGGGGTGAGGTCTCCGACATCGGTGCCGCTTGCGGTACCGACTGCGGTAGCCTCCCAGGAAGGCTCCCCGACTACGTCGGCGGAGGGAGCTTCGCCGGTGCGGGCGAGGGAGACTACCTCTCGACGCTCCCACTGTGGCCGTGGTTCCACGGAGTCGAGCCGGGCACGGTTGCAGACACAGGTCTGTGAACTTGTGTCTGACACCGATGGTGAGGCCTCGTGGGAAGAGGAAGAAGACATTAGATATTTCTCTGACAAGGAGTCTGAGGGTCTTCCTTCCGATCCCACTCCCTCTTCTGAAAGACAGCTTTCTCCTCCTGAGAGCCTGTCTTTCGCTTCCTTTGTCCGGGAGATGTCTACGGCCATCCCCTTCCCGGTGGTTGTGGAGGACGAGCCCAGGGCTGAAATGTTTGAGCTCCTGGACTATCCTTCTCCACCTAAGGAAGCGTCCACAGTACCCATGCCTCATGTCCTCAAAAAGACATTGCTGGCGAACTGGACCAAGCCATTAAGTAATCCCCACATTCCCAAGAAGATCAAGTCCCAGTACCGGATCCATGGGGACCCAGAGCTGATGCGCACTCAGTTGCCTCATGACTCTGGAGTTGTGGATTTGGCCCTAAAGAAGGCCAAGAGTTCTAGAGAACATGCTTCGGCACCCCCGGGCAAGGACTCCAGAACCTTGGACTCCTTTGGGAGGAAGGCCTACCATTCTTCTATGCTCGTGGCCAAGATTCAGTCCTACCAGCTCTACACGAGCATACACATGCGGAACAATGTGCGGCAGTTGGCGGGCTTGGTGGATGCGCTCCCCCCTGAGCAAGCCAAGCCATTTCAGGAGGTGGTCAGGCAGCTGAAGTCGTGCAGAAAATTCCTGGCCAGAGGGGTGTATGACACCTTTGATGTTGCGTCCAGGGCCGCTGCTCAAGGTGTGGTGATGCGCAGACTCTCATGGCTGCGTGCCTCCGACTTGGAGAATAGAATCCAGCAGCGGAGTGCGGACTCGCCTTGCCGTGCGGATAATATTTTTGGAGAAAAAGTCGAACAGGTGGTAGAGCAGCTCCACCAGCGGGACACCGCATTCGACAAGTTCTCCCGCCGGCAGCCTTCAGCCTCTACCTCTACAGGTAGAAGATTTTTCGGGGTAAGGAAGACTGTTCCCTACTCTTCTGGCAAGCGTAGGTACAATCCTCCTTCTCGACAGCCTGCGGCCCAGGCTAAGCCCCAGCGCGCTCGCTCTCGTCAGCAGCGTGCGCCTCAGCAAGGCCCCTCGGCTCCACAGCAAAAGCAAGGGATGAGCTTTTGACTGGCTCCAGCAGAGCATAGCCGCCATCCAAGTGTCAGTGCCGGGTGACCTGCTAGTCGGAGGGAGATTGAAAGCTTTTCACCAAAGGTGGCCTCTCATAACCTCCGATCAGTGGGTTCTCCAAATAGTCCGGCAAGGATACACCCTCAATTTGGCCTCAAAACCTCCAAATTGTCCACCGGGAGCTCAGTCTTACAGCTTCCAGCACAAGCAGGTACTTGCAGAGGAACTCTCCGCCCTTCTCAGCGCCAATGCGGTCGAGCCCGGGCCATCCGGGCAAGAAGGGCTGGGATTCTATTCCAGGTACTTCCTTGTGGAAAAGAAAACAGGGGGGATGCGTCCCATCCTAGACCTAAGGGCCCTGAACAAATATCTGGTCAAAGAAAAGTTCAGGATGCTTTCCCTGAGCACCCTTCTCCCCATGATTCAGGAAAACGATTGGCTATGCTCTCTGGACTTGAAGGACGCCTACACGCACATCCCGATACTGCCAGCTCACAGACAGTATCTGCGATTTCAGCTGGGCACACATCACTTCCAGTACTGTGTGCTACGCTTTGGGCTCGCCTCTGCGCCCAGAGTGTTCACCAAGTGCTTGGCTGTAGTAGCAGCTGCACTTCGCAGACTGGGGGTACACGTGTTCCCATATCTCGACGATTGGCTGGTGAAGAACACATCCGAGGCAGGAGCCCTGCAGTCCATGCAGATGACTATTCGCCTCCTGGAGCTACTGGGGTTTGTGATAAATTATCCAAAGTCCCATCTTCTCCCAGTGCAGAAACTCGAATTCATAGGAGCTCTGCTGGATTCTCGGACGGCTCGCGCCTATCTCCCAGAGACGAGAGCCAACAACTTGTTGTCCCTCGTCTCGCGGGTGCGAGCGTCCCAGCAGATCACAGCTCGGCAGATGTTGAGATTGCTGGGCCACATGGCCTCCACAGTTCATGTGACTCCCATGGCCCGCCTTCACATGAGATCTGCTCAATGGACCCTAGCTTCCCAGTGGTTTCAGGCTGCTGGGGATCTAGAAGACGTGATCCACCTGTCCACGAGTTTTCTCAAATCCCTGTATTGGTGGATGATTTGGTCCAATTTGACTCTGGGACGTCCTTTCCAAATTCCTCAGCCACAAAAAGTGCTGACCATGGATGCGTCTCTCCTGGGGTGGGGAGCTCATGTCGATGGGCTTCACACCCAAGGAAGCTGGTCCCTCCAGGAACGCGATCTGCAGATCAATCTTCTGGAGTTACGAGCGATCTGGAACGCTCTGAAGGCTTTCAGAGATCGGCTGTCCCACCAAATTATTCAAATTCAGACAGACAACCAGGTTGCCATGTATTATGTCAACAAGCAGGGGGGCACCGGATCTTGCCCCCTGTGTCAGGAAGCCGTCAGCATGTGGCTCTGGGCTCGCCGTCACGGCATGGTGCTCCAAGCCAAATATCTGGCAGGCGTAAACAACAGTCTGGCCGACAGGTTGAGCAGGATTATGCAACCTCACGAGTGGTCGCTCAATTCCCGTGTAGTGCGACAGATCTTCCAGGTGTGGGGCACCCCCTTGGTAGATCTCTTCGCATCTCGAGCCAACCACAAAGTCCCTCAGTTCTGTTCCAGGCTTCAGGCCCACGGCAGACTGGCATCGGATGCCTTCCTCCTGGACTGGGGGGAGGGTCTGCTGTATGCTTATCCTCCCATACCTCTGGTGGGGAAGACTTTGTTGAAACTCAAGCAAGACCGAGGCACCATGATTCTGATTGCTCCTTTTTGGCCGCGTCAGATCTGGTTCCCTCTTCTTCTGGAGTTGTCCTCTGAAGAACCGTGGAGATTGGAGTGTTTTCCGACCCTCATCACACAGGACGAAGGGGCGCTTCTGCATCCCAACCTCCGGTCCCTGGCTCTCATGGCCTGGATGTTGAGAGCGTAGACTTTGCCTCTTTGGGTCTGTCAGAGGGTGTCTCCCGCATCTTGCTTGCTTCCAGGAAAGATTCCACTAAGAGGAGTTACTTCTTTTTATGGAGGAGGTTTGCCGTCTGGTGTGACAGCAAGGCCCTAGATCCTCGCTCTTGTCCTACACAGACCCTGCTTGAATACCTTCTGCACTTGTCTGAGTCTGGTCTCAAGACCAACTCTGTAAGGGTTCACCTTAGTGCAATCAGTGCATACCATTAACGTGTGGAAGGTAAGCCGATCTCAGGGCAGCCTTTAGTTGTTCGCTTCATGAGAGGTTTGCTTTTGTCAAAGCCCCCTGTCAAGCCTCCTACAGTGTCATGGGATCTCAATGTCGTTCTCACCCAGCTGATGAAACCTCCTTTTGAGCCACTGAATTCCTGCCATCTGAAGTACTTGACCTGGAAGGTCATTTTCTTGGTGGCAGTTACTTCAGCTCGTAGAGTCAGTGAGCTTCAGGCCCTGGTAGCCCAGGCCCCTTACACCAAATTTCATCATAACAGGGTAGTCCTCCGCACTCACCCTAAGTTCTTGCCAAAGGTTGTGTCGGAGTTCCATCTGAACCAGTCAATTGTCTTGCCAACATTCTTTCCCCGTCCTCATTCCTGCCCTGCTGAACGTCAGCTGCACACATTGGACTGCAAGAGAGCATTGGCCTTCTACCTGGAGCGGACACAGCCCAACAGACAGTCCGCCCAATTGTTTGTTTCTTTTGATCCCAACAGGAGGGGAGTGGCTGTGGGAAAACGCACCATATCCAATTGGCTAGCAGATTGCATTTCCTTCACTTACGCCCAGGCTGGGCTGGCTCTTGAGGGTCATGTCACGGCTCATAATGTTACAGCCATAGCAGCGTCGGTAGCCCACTTGAAGTCAGCCACTATTGAAGAGATTTGCAAAGCTGCGACGTGGTCATCTGTCCACACATTCACATCTCATTACTGCCTGCAGCAGGATACCCGACGCGACAGTCGGTTCGGGCAGTCAGTGCTTCAGAATCTGTTCGGGATTTAGAATCCAACTCCACCCCCCTAGGCCCATGTTTGTTCTGTTCCAGGCTGCACTCTCAGTTGGTTGGTAAATTTTTTAGGTCAATCTCAGTTATGTCCTCGCCGTTGCGAGGCCCAATTGACCATGGTTGTTGTTTTGAGTGAGCCTGGGGGCTAGGGATACCCCATCAGTGAGAACAAGCAGCCTGCTTGTCCTCGGAGAAAGCGAATGCTACATACCTGTAGAAGGTATTCTCCGAGGACAGCAGGCTGATTGTTCTCACAAACCCGCCCGCCTCCCCTTTGGAGTTGTGTCTTCCCTTCTCTTTGTCTTGCTACATATGAGACTGGCCGGCATGAGCCGGTTCGGGCGGGAAGACGGCGGCGCATGCACGGTGCGCATCGGCGCGCGAGGACTAGCAAAGGACTTTGCTAGAAAGTGTTCCGATTGGAGGGGCTGCCGTGGACGTCACCCATCAGTGAGAACAATCAGCCTGCTGTCCTCGGAGAATACCTTCTACAGGTATGTAGCATTCGCTTTCTGCGAGGGGTGTTATTGGAGTGATAATTGTTGGGGAGGGGGCTAAAAGTTAAATTGGGAGAAGGGAACAAGGCTGAAGGTTTGTCCAGGGCACCGCTCCTTGTAAGCATTGCCTCAGGTACAAACTTAGATCGGAAGCCCACTGAAGACAGGAAAACACCTATTGTATCTGAATGTAACTCACCTTGAGCTACAACTGAAAAAAAGTGTGAGCTAAATCAAATCCTCTTCCCTACACCAATGAGCCTCATGAAGGGTGGGCTATGAGTGCTCTATACCACCATTAAAGGGGGTTGTACTACTAGAAGGGGACTCTGGCAGGCCAGGTGTATCATCAGATGAGTTCCCACCTCTCACCAAAATAAACTTTTCTCCCCTCCCATGGACTTTCTGGGCACTGGAGGGCTGCTGAGTTGCTGCAGGCCCTGAATTATAAAATGGAAGTCAATCAGATTGAAAATTATTTATTTATTTCTAACATTTATAGACCACAGAATCTACCATTCTTGGCGGTTTACATCATTACATACATAATCACATAATTAAAAAAACATATATATAAAAACATATTATCAAAGAGACAAAATAAAATCATTCTATCATCACATCAGAAGGCTGTAGAAAATTAGCCTGCAGGCTCCATAGAAATTCTAGAAATTACCCCACAAAGTACAATGGCTCCCTAACCCAAAGTGCTTCTAATCTATACTGTTATTACTCTGCCCCTAAAGGACTGTATGTGGATATATATGCACAGTGTGATCTCAGACAGCGACGGTCTCCAGGAAAAATTTATGGAAAGAAGATGAGGACTGACAAGCAGAAAAGTGAATGGAAAATAGGTTTTATTCTTAGCATTTCAATTGTCAGTGTTTCAGTATTTATGGCACATCATAAAACATTGAGATTTAACACAAATTATATAGAAGTACAATGAGTCCCTGTCCTGCTAAATTTATAATCTAACTTAATATTCTTCCACCCTGAGAACAGAGCTGTAGATGTACATGTTATTCAGAATATGTGATCCGTCTCTGTCCCTCTCACTGTGTCACCAAGTCCCCTCCTCACATTTACAGGTTCTAATCCCATCTCTGTCCCTCTCATTGTGTCACTGAGACCCCTCCTCTCATTCACAAGCTTTAATCCCATCTCTGTTCCTCTCACTATGTCAGAGACCCCTCCTCACACTCACAGGCTTGTTGTGTATAATTTTTGATATTGTGGGCAGTGTTTCCATCATAATTACACTTGGTAAATACATATTTAACATAAATTAGTAAAATCCTTCCACCTCTCACAATCCTGCCAGAGACTGCAGCTGTAAATCCTAAGCCTGACTCTCTCATTCCCAGGATGCCACTGGCCGAATTCGTAGAGTTGTATCAGTACTAAAGAATGGTCGGAGTGTCTCTGTGAAGGTACTGGTGAAGGTGTGTAGAAGAGATTTATCATTTAAATTGTAAAGTGAGACCTGTCCTGCCTCGTAGTCCAGGAAAATCCCCACTGCCTGAGGTCTCTCTCTTAGGGAAAGCGGGATCTCAGGTGAGGTGAGGGTTGAGTATTCTTCTTCCCACAGCCTCACTGTCCAGTGTCCATCCCCCAGGTACACTTTGCTGCCCCCGTTGTTCCTCAAAGAATCTTTACACACTCCCAAAATCCAGAAACTTGCTTCTCCCACCTGCACCTCCCAGTAATGTCTCCCCGAGGTGAAGCTCTGACACCCCAGCACACCATCTCTAATATCAAATCTCTCAGGATTGTCCGGCAGGTTCTGTCTTGGTCCTACACTGACACTTTTCTGATCCTCAGACACAAGGAGCATAGGATGAGCAGTTCCAGGATCCTCCAGAGTCACATCCACTGCAGAAAGAAGCACATTAATAAACGTGAGCACACACTTCTCATTGGCTTCCCACACACACACACCTCTAACCTTCATTGGCTAGTTCCTCAGTCAGTGACTAATTATGACAGGAGTTCCACTATTGGCTATTATTCACTGGCAACCTCCTAGAGCTCAGTGTTCCCCAATAGACTGCGTTTATGTCTCCATGACTTAATGAAAGAGAGAATCTGATTGGTTAATTATCCGCCAGGATTCCTATAACTCACAACCCTACTGGCCCCATGTGTCCATTTCACATTCAGTTATTAGGCAAAGCACTGTGCAGCACTATTTCTTCTCAGCAGGCAATGGAAAGACATCTGCATAGACAGAATCTTCACCTTATTGCAGGGAGATTGCCACGGGAGGGGGTCCTCAGGGGCCCAGGCCCCCCATTCTTGACTCAGACCCCTCAGGGTCTGTGCGTATACTTGTCTGACATCCTCCCACCCCACAATCTGTGTGATCCTCCACATTTCATAGTCCCCTGCGTACCTTTTAAATAGCAGATTTTCACTGCCAGCAAGAAAGAACTAATACACACTGCTCATGTTGGCCCCACAGCCTTCCCTCTGATGCAACTTCCTGTTTCCACATAGTCGGGAATACATCATAGGGAAGACTGGTATGTAAGAGGGACAGTTGTTGGGAGTTTTCGGCTGGTGGGGCTTGGCGATCCCTGCCAGCCATATCATAGGTATGCTGCTACTGGGTGGACTTGTGCCCACCTGGGCCCATCCTTGGCTATGCCACTGCTCTCAAAGCAGCCTCACCTCTAGCTGTCCCCGGAAGCTTTCTCTCTGTAGCATCCTGCTATGTGGAAACAAGAAGTTTTGCAGAGAGAAAGCTTCTGGGGTCAGCAAGGGGGGGGGGGGGGGAGGATGCCTTGAGAACCGATGCTGCTGGAAGGTCATACAACAGCAGTAACAGTTGGAGGGGGCAGGGAGGGAAGGGAGTGAGATGCAAGACTGCACGGAGGAGGGAAGGGAGAGAGAAACTGATCTATGAGATGTGGAGGAGGGAAACATAAATGCTAGATTGAGTGTGTTGGGGGGGGGGGGGGGAGTGAGAGATGCCAGACTGCAGTGGGAAGAGAAAGTTTGAATAAGGAAGGTGGTGGGAAAGAGAAGGGGAAAGACACTGAACTCATGGTAGACATAGAAAATAAGTTTCAAATAGACAGGAGACCTGAAAATGGATGGTACTTTGGAGGGAGGGGAACAGAATAGTAGATGACAATAAGGGGTGGGGGAAAGATGAGGACAGAGTAGAGGATGGCATGGGGGTGGGATAAAGGGGGCAGAGTAGAAGATGGATGGCACTAGGGGGTAGGGGAGGGGAACAGATTTGAAGATGGATGGGAGAAGGAAGGAGAGGGAGAACAGACTAGGATGGTGACTGAATGGAAGTGTTGGGGAGCAGACCAGGGAACTACAAATGGGAGAGATTGAGTGGGAGTTTGTAGGGGATAGTGAGTACTTAACAATTGGTAGTTACAAGTGGGGGTATGTTGATGGGTTGGGAGAATAAATGAAGGTGTGAAATGGGGGTAAGAGAAAGGAGATAAAGCGTAGGGATACATTGAGACATAGAGGGGCATTATCGAACGGGGTGCCCAAGTTTTCCTGGGGCTGTCCTCTCAGGACGTCCCTGTGAAGGGGTAGGAAAACCCGTATTATTGAAACAAGATGGACGGCCATCTTTCGTTTCGACAATACGGTTGGGGACGCCCAAATCTCCACATTTAGGTTGACCTTACGAGATGGTTGTCCCCAATTTTCGGCGATAATGGAAACCGAGGACAACCATCTCAGAAACGACAAACTCCAAGCCATTTGGCCATGGGAGGAACCAGCATTTGTAGTGCACTGGTCCCCCTCGTAGTGCACTGGCCCCCCTCATATGCCAGGGCACTGCAGTGGACTTCACAGTTTGCTCCCAGGTGCATAGCTCCCTTACCTTGGGTGATGAGCTTCCCAACCCCCCCCCCAAAAAAACCAACCCACTCCCCACAACTGTACACCACTACCATAGCCCTAAGGGGTGAAGGGGGCACCTACATTTGGTTACAGTGGGTTTCTGGTGGATTTTGAAGGGCTCACATTTACCACCACAAGTGTAACAGGTGGGGGGGGGGGGGGGGATGGGCCTGGGTGCACCTGCTGAAGTGCACTGCACCCACTAAAACTGCTCCAGGGACCTGCATACTGCTGTCATGGATCTAGGCATAACATGTGAGGCTGGCAAAATAAAAAATAGTGTTTTTAGGGTGGGAGGGGGTTGGTGACCACTGGGAGAGTAAGGGGAGGTCATCCCCGATTCCCTCCAGTGGTCATCTGGTCAGTTCAGGCACCTTTTTGAGGCTTGGTCGCAAGAAAAAAATGGGCCAAGTAAAGTCGGCCAAGTGCTCGTCAGGGACACCCTTTTTTTTCCCATTATCGGCTGAGGACGCCCATGTGTTAGGCACGCCCCAGTCCTGCCTTCGCTACGCTGCCGACGCCCCAATGAACTTTGATCATCCCTGCGACGGAAAGCAGTTAAGGGCGCCCAAAATCGGCTTTTGATTATGCCGATTTGGGCGACCCTGGGAGAAGGATGCCCATCTCCCGATTTGTGTCAGATTATGGGTGCCCTTCTCTTTTGAAAATAAGCCTGATAGTGTGAATGACCTGAAAGAATGGAGAGAGACTGAGTGGCATTGAAAGTAATGGGGGTACTGGGGAGGGATAGGAGAGGAAGGGGATATGTTTCTGAAGGGGTTGAGTGAAAGCAGAAATGAGGTGAAAAAGATGGTAAAAGAGAGGTAATAGGAGATGGGGTAGAGAGTAAAAGAAGAATGGTCTTGAGGCAAGAGAAGGAAGGATAGACAGTGTTGGAGCTGGGGCTAATGATAAAATGAAAGGTAGTGGAGGGTAGGTTAGGGCTGAGAGGGTCTATACAAAGTATGGAAATGAAGGGGGGTAAAAGATGGGGTGGCAGAATGGGCACTGGGAGTGCTGGAAGGGATGAGAGGGAAATAGGAAAAACCAGTAGGTAGATGAGATGTGAAAAGGAGGAGACTGAGGTCTAGAGGGTGAGAGAAATAGATTATGAGGGTAAAATCAAATGGGCTTATCTAAACACAGAGAAGATAAAAGTGGGGGTTAAAAACATAAAAAGAAAGAGCAGTTCCAGAGAGATGTAGAGAAGGAAAGGAAGAAGACAGAAGAGAGAGAGAAGAAATAGAAAGGCCAGCCTGGTAAAGAACTTATGAGAAGACTAGTAAAAGATGCCCGTTTCTCACAAAAATGAAATGGGCACTAGCTAGCAAGGTTATCCTCTGAGAGAGTGTGTGTGTAGAGTGTGTGTCAGAGAGAAGAGAGTGTGTGTGTGTGTGTGTGTGTGTGTGTGTGTGTGAGAGAGACAGTGTGTGTGTGTGTGAGTGTGCTACAGAGTGTGACAGAGAGTGTGTGAAAGACAGAGAATCGCCCTCTATATATTAATCCTATATATAATAATTTGCACCTCCAACGTTCTGTGTCTGGATGGCTGGGTTCGTAACATAATTCTCATTGGTCCGCCGTCGCATCGGAACGTGATGATGTCAGACAGCGGACCAATGAGAGGAAAGCAACAGTAGCACCAGCCACCAAAACAACATTGGAGGTCGCATCCCCTCCTTCCACCCCTGTCCTCCGAATTCCAGGCTCCCCCTCTCCTCTGAGTTCCAGGCCCGCCCCCTCCCCTCCCCTAACAGTTCCATGCCCCCGCGCCTCCCTCCCTTTCTCTCTGTCATTGGCAGCCTGACCTGCGTTGGCCGGCCTCTTCACGCAGTCCTGCGTCTGCCCCTCTCCTTCCTTTGTGCCGGCTGTAATTTTAAAGTTCTTACCTCAGTGTACGCCGGCAGAAAGTCGAGCATGCACGCCGCTTCAGACTGCCTTCCCTTGTGTCTCAGCTCTGCCTCTGGTCCCGCCCTCATTTCCTGTTTCCGGAAGGGCGGGACCAGAGGCAGAGCTGAGCCAGAAGGGAAGGCAGTCTGAAGCGGCGTGCGTGCTCGACTTTCTGCTGGCGTACACCGAGGTAAGAACTTTAAAATTACAGCCAGCACAAAGGAAGGAGAGGGGCAGGCGCAGGACTGCATGAAGAGGCTGGCCAACGCAGGTCGGGCTGCCAATGACAGAGAGAGAGGGAGGGAGGCACGGGGGTCTGGAACTCCGAAGACAGGGGGGCATGGAACTGTTAGGGGAGGGGAGGGGCGGGCCTGGAACTCGGAGGAGAGGGGGAGCCTGGAATTCGGAGGACAGGGGTGGAGGAAGGGCGTGCGACCTACAACGTTGTTTTGGTGGCTGGTGCTGCTGTTGCTTTCCTCTCATTGGTCCGCTATCTGACATCATCACATTCCGATGTGATGCCAGACCAATGAGAATTATGTTACGAACCCAGCCATCCAGACACAGAACGTTGGAGGTGCAAATTATTATATAGGATTAATGCAAGATAAGTGGGAAACAGAGTAGGACCAACCCAATTAGAGAAATAAAATGTTCAGAAAACAAAGGGCGAGAGAAGTGGAGATAGTGGACATGGGGGCTGTAGGGTGACAGAAAAGAGATACCAAGTCAGGATGGAGCAAAGACGGGAAGGAATGGAATGGGGAAGATGCTGGCTTAGAGCAGGAGGAAAGAAAGAGGAGATACTAGATCAGGTAGGAAGGAAAAAGGGGATATGGGAATATGCTGGACATGGGGGCTGGATTTATAGGGTGAAGGAAAATACTGGACATGGGGTGAATAGGAAGATAGAGAGGAGATGCTGGATATTGGGGGGGATAAGAAAACAAAAGGGGTGCTGACATTGGATGGGGATTGAGACAGAGACAGAGAAAGTGGTATGCTGGACATGGGAGGAATAGGGAGATGTTGACACAGAAGAGGGAGCGGAACATGAAGGGATACATGATAAAAGGGGGAGTAGGGTGTCAGGGAGAGATGCTTGATGGAGGTGGGAAAAGAGGATATGCTAGATGGAGGGGGTGAGAGAGAGAGAGAGAAGATACTGGTCAGAAAAGTGAACATAGAGGGGGGGGGGAAGGGAAAGAGGAAAAGAGAAAGTGCTGGAAGAGAGGGAGAATAGCAAAAAAACTGGGGAATAATGTATTTATTTATTTATCCCATATTAGCCCAAGAAGAGCTCAGGTTCAATATGGCTTACATCACAATCATCAGTAGAATGATACACATTTTGAAAAGTATCAATTTTTACAATACATCATAGGTTGAAATTTAAAATGAGCTGTTTCAACATAAGTAACAATAATTCTGAAATACACAATTCTATATATTGAGAATTGATAGATAATAAAAGCAACTAAGTTGACAATTTCAATATAGAATTGATAAATAAAGAGATTCAACTAGAATCATAGTAAAATTATACTAAGTAATATTAGATAGGTAATTTTTAATTATAGAGTGATCAAGTAAGGATTCAACTATCCAAGAGATAGGAAGTAATTAGAGAGTTAGAATATGATATATAAGGATCAAATATTGTTCAATTCAAATTAGTTCTTTATGTTATTAAAGGTTGAACTGAAAAAAATGAGTTTTCAGTAAGCTTCAAAACATCATGTAACAAGCAAAAAAGCCTGTTTCACAAAAAAATGAAACGGGCGCTAGCAGCGATTCTTCCCTCCCTTCCCATCCCTGCCCATCCTATCCATGTGCAGCGATTCTCCTCTGCCCTCCCCTCCCCTTAGTGTCCCGCAATTCTGTCCTCCCCTCCATGTCCTGCGATTGTTGTATGCCCTGCCCTCCCATCTGTGTCCCACAACTCTCCCCTCGCCTCCCATCCCATCCATGTCCAGCGATTCTCCCCTCCCCTCCATGTCCTGTCCTTCTCCTCCTGTCCTTCCTGCCGCCCTGCCTTTACACCGTTCATCTTACCTGAGGTCGCAGCAGCGGCAGGCTGGGCTTGAATTGCCTCCAGCCTTCCCTTGCCTTCCCTCTCAGTGTCCCGCCCTCCTCTGACGTTATTTCGTCTTTACGCGAGGGCGGGACAATGAGAGGGAAGGGAACGCTGGAGGCGAGCTGACCTCAGCATGCTGTTACGAACCCAGCCAGCCTGCCATCCAGGGAAGCAGAGTTACAAATTATTATATAGACCATTTGTGTATCTGATTTGTTTAGGAAGAGAGTTCCAAGTTTTGGTGTCTTGATATGAGAAGTTGGCAGTATGAATTGTTTTGTAGGTTACATTCTTGCAGCTAGGGAAATGTAAGATAAGATATTTCTTAGATCATGTAATAGCACGTAATGATGTAATTACATGGTGGTAATTCAATGAGATCATTCATATAGGATGGTGACTTGCCATGCAGAATTTGATGAATAACTGCCCCACAAAATCCCCATAATCACCATTGGGAGCATAAACATTAACCCGAATATAGCTGTCCATTCAAAAGCAGTATCACGTATCTCCCCATTTTATCCCATATTACCTTCTGTACCTGCCAAGGCCTAGAGTCTTAAAAAATTATCAACACCCCTCTGACCTTAGTACCATCAGCAATGGAAGCAAAATAAATGTGTGTGTGTGGGGGGGGTACCTGCAATGCCTGAAAAGCTTCTTATGTGCTGGCTTCAGATATGTCTCCTGGATCAGGGTGACATGTACCTTAAGACAAAGCAGCTCCCAAAAGAGAAGCTGTCATTTCATAGGCACATTTAATCCTCGAACATTAAGAAGCACCAAAGAGAGGTCACCCTAACTCACTGACACACCACACAATAATGCTCTAGCCTAAACCCTTCCCACCGCTCTCCTCCCTCCCTCCCTCCCCAATCCCCCTTACATAGTAACATAGTAAATGATGGCAGATAAAGACCTGAACGGTCCATCCAGTCTGCCCAACAAGATAAACTCATTTTGCATGGTATGTGATACTTTATATGTATACCCGAGTTTGATTTGTCCCTGCCTTTCTCAGGGCACAGACCGTAAAAGTCTGCCCAACACTGTTCCTGTACTAAAAGTTCTGAAGCTAATGTCGAAAACCCTTAAAATTTACACTCCAGCCCATCCATATCTATTCAGTCATGATCAGGGCATAGACCGTAGAAGTCTGCCCTTCACCGGTTTTACTCTCCAAATACTGCGTCACCACCCAATCTCCACTAAGATTCTGTAGATCCATGTCTTCTAAACAGGATTCCTTTGTGTTTATCCCACGCACATTTGAATCCCATTACTGTTTTCATCTCCACCACCTCCCGCAGGAGGGCATTCCACGTATCTACCACCCTTTCTGTGAAAAAATACTTCCTGACATTACTCCTGAGTCTGCCCCCCTTCAACCTCAGTTCATGTCCTCTAGTTCTACCACTTTCCCATCTCCGGAAAAGGTTAATTTGCGGATTATTATCTTTCAAATATTTGAACATCTGTATCATGTCACCCCTGTTTCTCCTTTCCTCCAAGGTATGCATGTTCAGGTGGGCAAGTCTTTCCTCGTACGGTTTACAACGCAAATCCTATGCCATTTTTGCATCCCTGGAAAAGCCAGTGAAATCACCTGCTTGAGGAAGTGCTCTCTATTACCTACCCCCAATGTTCTAACAACCAGGTAAATAACAGCAGCAATAACATGTAAACATTTAAACCCGAATATGCTAACCAACTTAACTGGATCACAGTCCAAAGCAAGTGTGCTATAACAGTCTCTCATCCTAGGGAGCCACAGCCCATCCCCGGTGCAACCAAAATCAATCCCCCATGTCTCCTGAGAAGCATAACTTAGGAAACTCACCTACGCTGAATTCTTAGGGTAGCTTACTGGCAGATTGTTGACGCTGCAGGTGCTTGTGGCCTTTCATCACCCTATGTCACTTCGGGTGACCCTTCACCGCAGAAGAAGACTGTTTAGATGGTGGAGCTGTTCATGCTTTGCCCTCTGGGATAATTCCCTGGGCCTCCTCCAGCGTATGGATCTGGTGTAGTTGTCCATTCTTGTAGAAGAGGAGTGCAAAGGGATAGCGCTATCTGTATTTAATCCCTAGCTCTCGTAACGAAACAGTGAAGGGTCCCAGCTCAGAGTGTCACTTGAGGGTGGCACTAATTATAAATCTTGGTAGACTTTCACTTGCTTGGAATCCCACTGGAAAATTGTTGGCCTGTCATGCCACTTTAAGAATCTTCTCCATCTTATAATCACAGAAACAGGCCACAATGTCTTTGGGCTGATCCCAGGGTTCCTCAGAGCCTTATGAGCCCACTCCAAAAGAATCGATGCGGGTCAACTGTGGTCTGCCTATCGGACAAAAGGGTGCTGGCTGCTGAACCACTGTCTCACAATCCATGTACATGGGGGTATCCGGGTAGACCCTTGAAGCGTAGAATCCATTTCTGGCTCCAGTTCTCCAAATCCTCTAGCTTGTCATATAAATTGCCAGTGCCTACACAGAGATCTGCAACCTGCCGGTCAAGTGAGCCCAGGACTTCCATATGCTCTTCTAAGCGTTCTTCTGCATCTTCAATTCGGTCCAGCTCCTGGATTTTTCCATGCAGATCCGTTCCCAGCACTTCCAGGACAATGCGTACCGCCTTGATATCTGCTTGCATCTCCTGCAACCATTCCTTCAAGTCCCTGATGGGGTTCAATGGGAGAACTGAGGGCTCAACACCTGCCCCAAACAGGTCAGGTGGAGAATCAGTAGCGGGAAGCAGGGCCTCTGGTTCAGTTGCTGCTGCAGGGTCTGCTGTGCAGCCAGGTGCAGTGCCGCCTTCATATGTGAATGCCATTAAATCCACTGCGCCTACTCATCATGGTGGATCCTCCACCTAACAAGCCCCCACAGAGAGATACTTTGGGTGCTGGGTGTGCTCAGATTGCGGTAAATCGCTACTTGCTGCATGGGGTGGGATGGAACGCATGGCTCAAGCAGCCATACTGCCTGATAACATCACTTCCTCCCGATATAAAATATATGTTTAAGTTAATAGTATGATGGTCCAGTGTGCAGTGTCAGGGTTGGTATTGTTTTACATTTTCAGATTACATAATTAAACTGCTACTTCAAAGGTATCTACTTGATTTATTAATACAGCTTATAAGAAATTTATATTTGTTAAAAAGCAAAGTTGAAGGTTATATGTGTGCCATTGTGGTAATTATATTGAAGGGTAATGTGATGTGTGTTCAGATGTTGACCAGACACAAATCTACTATAATGGCAAAGTTTAATTTATGGAATAATGCAACTATATTTAAAAATGTCAGTATTTCCAAAGAAAAGTTCAATATATATAAAAACACACCACCAATGTGTGGATAATGTGGAATCACCAAGGAAGAACCCATTGTTTTCAATACTCCAAATATAAAACGGGGGGGGGGGGGGGGGGGGGAGGAAAAAGACCTTACATGTAAACTGGTAACTTCATCTATCCAGATACCAACAGATACTACCAAATACCAATATCACCCATAACAAAGGCCACCAGCTAGACATGCTAGCCTACAGACTCGAGAATCATCTCAAGATGAAATCATAGATACCTTATGGACACCAACCCCATGGTCAGGCCATTAGAAGCTAACATTCATCCTGGAGTTGCCAGAATCGGATTAAAAGAGAGAGTCCACAACACCCGACTCAACTCTGAAAAAACAAGAGGAAAATTCGATGCAGAACAATTCTGGCACAACATACAGTAAACCAAAGTCATGTGCTAGATCAACACGACATAACTACCTTTCTAAATGTATGGGACAATGAGAGCAGTAGAACACTGGACAAAATAGCACCAGAAAAGATGAAAAATCACCACAGGAAAACAATACACCTGTGGTTCAACCAGGAACTATCGCAGATGAAATGGATTCGCGACAAATCAGATGAAAACTGAATGCAATTGTACAAATCTGATATCAGGAAAGCCAAAGTAAAGTACTATGAAGAAAAGGTAGGAGGTCATCTACTAAACTACAAAAAACCTTTTGGGCTGGTAAATGGTCTCCTGGACACACAGGATCTGACAGCGGACAACAGACATTTGATTTACACAGGTGATCAATTCTCCAACCCACAAAAAGGGTCACATACGAGACCTGGTATTCTACAAAGGGATGGATATCCCAGAATCTGGGATAGCAGTATTGAAATAACACCCCTATCATGGTCAGATCATTTTCTAATTAAATTCTCCCTAAGTGACCACCTGAAACAAATGGCACCTCTCAGAGTTTGGAAGGAGATCAGAGACAAAAAAAAGCTGTCCGCTGAGAATTTCCTAGAGGCCTTGGACTATCCACATGTAGATGAAAAGACAGTGTCAGAATAAGTTGACATCTGGAATACACATTTAGCGAACAATACCTTAGAGAAAATAGCACCACTAAAAAAGGTCTTATGCCCCACTCAAAAATGCTCACCTTGGTTTTCTCCAGAACTTCGGATCCTTAAACACGAAGGACGAAAACTGGAAAGGAGATGGCACAAATCTCACCTGGATGAAGACAGGCTAAACTGCAGGAAGCACATGGCAAAGTACCGCAAAGCCTTAACAGCAACCAAAAAACAGTATTTCTCTCAATGCATTGCACAGGCTGCCAATTCAACCAAACAGCTGTTCAGTATAGTAAACAGACTACTGCAACCCCCACAACAGAACCAGCCTGCTCAGTTTAAACTGAACTGCAATGATTTTGCTGCATACTTTGCCAACAAAATTAATTCACTACCAGGATTTACAGGCAATCCCACCCAGTCCCCAACCAGTCAACAAGAGGTGCACACACTCGCCCTCTCCTAACAGAGACAAATGGAACACTTAACCTAATGACAGAGGAGAGCCTTGACAAAATCCTAAAAGACCTTGGACCAACTACCTGCTCCCTCAATCCCTGCCCATCAAAGATAGTGCAGCAGGCAAGTATAGGCCTTATAGAAGGTGCCACAAAAATTGTGAACACCTCTCTTTCTAATGGGCAACTACCAACAGCATTAAAAAGGGCAGTGGTTCGCCTTCTGCTGAAGAAAAACAACCTTGACCATGACAAACTTTAAAATTACAGGCCAGTATCCAACATCCTGTTTCTAGGGAAACTCTTTGAACAAACAATCTGTGTTCAACTTAATGAGTGGCTAGAAAAAAGTAACTGGCTAGATCCATGTCAATCTGGATTCAGACCCAGTTATGGAACAGAAACAGTCCTCGTATCCCTGCTAGATGAACTTCATAAAAACCAAGACAAGGGATTTGCCTCGATTTTAGTACTGCTAGATTTCTCAGCAGCTTTTGACACTTTGGATCATGATATCTTGCTAGCATGACTGACAGAAACAGGTATCAATGGAACAGTACTTGCCTGGTTCAGATCTTATCTATCAGACAGGCAACAATCCATAATGTTTGGCAGCAACTCATCACCACTGTGGACACCACAAGGATCGATACTGTCACCTATTCTGTTCAATATCTACCTCAAGCCACTAGCTGAGCTGATTTGGTCAATGGACACTCAGCTCTACATCTATGTGGAACACTCAGTTCTACATCTATGTGGATGATGTGCAGCTACTCATACCCATTGAACTTGACTTACCTACAGCTTTGAATAAACTGATTACCTGTCTAACATCAATTCAAGAATAGATTAAACACAACAAACTTTGCCTGAACCCAAGTAAAACCGAGCTTCTCTGGGTCCATAACACAACATACCTGACATCAAAATCCCTTTTGGGAAGTATGAACTCCCCCTCAAATCACAAGTCAGGAACCATGGAATACAGTTAGATTCAACACTTACCCTGATTCCCCAAATCCAAGCAACCTTCAAGAGCTGCTTCTACTATTTGCGAGAGCTACGCTGCCTCTCTCCTTACATTGAGATGGTAAATCTTATCCCAGTTGTGCATGCCATGGTAACATCAAGACTGGATTACTGCAATGCACTATACAGTGGTCTGACTACAAAGGACCTGCACCAGCTCCAGTTGATTCAGAATGCATCAGCAAGACTCATAGAAGGTTGCAAGCGATGTGACCACATCATACCGTTTTTGCAAAAACTTCATTGGCTACCAGTACAACAGAGGGCTAAATTTAAAACTCTATGTCTGATCTTTAAGGCCCTGAAAGGAAATGGCCCTGAGTATCTGAAGAATAGGATGAACCTCCACATACCACCAAGGACACTAAGGTCCTCTCAAGGACTTTTACTAACCACACCCTCTCCAAAAGACATTACACGATGTGATACCCACAAGCGAGCCTTCTCCGCAGTAGCCCCCACACTCTGGAATGCATTGCCTGAAAGGCTCTGCTTAAAACAAGACTATCTCTACTTCAGGAAGCAGGTGAAAGTTTGGGTCTTCAACCAGGCCTTTGACAGATTGCAAAAGCCCTGAGGCCGTGACTGGGACACTACCCAAGATAAGAAAACATGTCTATTTAACTCTCTTGCTCCCGCTTATCGCACCTCATTCCATACATGTATAACCAAGTCAATCTAATGTTCAAGTTAATGTTAGCCTCCCCATCCTGTACTCGTATATCTGATTATTGTATATCTGATTAACTTAATGTAAGCCACACAGAACTGAGTCCTAGACTCGGATGTGTGTGGGATATAAATCCAAATAAGTAAAGATATTCACCAAACTGTTTAGTTGCTTTCACTGTTGACCTGTGTAATCATAGATTTAAAAAAAAAACCTCCAACTCCTTCCCAACAGTTTAATCAAAATGGTAATCTTGAATTTAATTTTTCTCCGAGCGAGCACTTAACGTAGGGGCCCTTTTATTAAAGCTTAGCACACTCTAAATGCTAAGAAGCTTCTTAGCATTTAGAGTGCACTAAGCTTGAATAAGAAGGCCCCAATGTCCAGAATTCTAGACATTAAGGTAAGTGTTCTGTTTCAGGGTCAACAGTGAAAGCAACTAAAATGTCTGGTGAATATCTGAATAGATGAAGTTGCCAGTTGACATCTGAAGTCTTTTTTCCTCCCCCCAGTTTTACATTTGGAGTATGTAGAAGATATCATTTGATACAATAAAGGTTCTTCTTTGGTGACTCCACATTATCCACACATTGGTGGAGTGTTTTAAAAGTTTCCATAAGTTCGTATGGGGTTTATGTTGATGCAGGACAGACTGTTTACTTAGAAATCCATCATCAAGTGCACTCTACAGTATAATTTAGGAGTACATCAAGAATTACTCACACCTATATGCCTAGTGCCCTCCCCCCCATGTTAGCTGTGCCCCCCCCCAAAAAAGAAGTAAGGACTGGCTACGCCACTGCCTTCTTCATCTCCTCACTTTCCTGTTTCCTTTTCACTTTATTCATTTGATTTATCATCCATCGTACATAACAGATGAGTGGTTCACAACAAAAATAAAAACATCCAACTGCAAGTTCACATTAAAACAGCAGGAACAAAATTAATATCTCCCTCTCCGCTGATCTTCAGTTTTCTCTTAGTCAATGCAGTAATGCATTTCAGAGACTCTAGTTACCGTATTTTTCGGACTATAAGACGCACCTAGGTTTTAGAGGAGGGAAATAGGAAAAAATTTTTTTTTCCTTTTTCCCAACTCTAAAACCTAGGTGCTCCGGTGCGTCTTGTCCGAATCCCGTCCTCCCCCCGGCCCTGTCACCACTTCTTCCTACTCACGTGATCTTCCCTGGTGGTCTAGTGACGTCGGGGCAGGAAAGAGCCCCCTCTTTCCTGCCCAGCGCATTGCTCTCCATCCTCCTGTATGCATTGCTGCCTGACGGTCTCGGCGAGATGCAAAATGGCCGCCGAGAATTGAAGTCTCGGCGGCCATTTTGAATCTCGCCGAGACCGTCAAGCTGCATACAGGAGGATGGAGAGCAGCACGCTGGGCAGGAAAGAGGAGGGTCTTTCCTGCCCTGACGTCACTAGACCACCAGGGAAGATCGCGTGAGTAGGAAGAAGTCTACCTTCGGACTATAAGACGCACCCCCCATTTTCCTCCCAAATTTTGGGGGAAAAAAGTGCGTCTTATAGTCCGAAAAATACGGTATACAACACCAATAAAGGAAGAACCTTATGAACCATATAATTCAACCAAAAGACAGAAGTACTGATAGGTTGTTTCATGAACAGTTACTGCAGTGACCATAAAATACAAATTATGTACTGCAGGCTGAAGCTTTAGATCTGCCTATTTATGTTCGAAGTATGTTGGTGAAGTCGTTGCGGACGATATGGGGGGAGATGGCAAGGCTCTGGTCCTTTGATGCACATATTAGTAGATTGCTACCCATTAGAGGTAATGGAAACTTTAAACCAGGGTTAGAGAATAAACGTATCCGGAGCTGGGGAGATAAAGGACTTCACATGGTGGAGGACTTTGTAGACAAGGATGGGCGCCTTAAATCCATGGACTCCTTGAATCTCAATTCTAATACATGGGCAGATACATACGCCTTTAAACAGGTTTCTCATTACATTCTCACGCTGCCTACACACTTTTTGGAAGTTGATGTGACCTCCAAATTTTACGAACTTTTTGATACGCCAACAACTGATCCAACTTCTATCTCAATATTGCACAAAAGGTTATTAATGAGTAGACCACCAAAGAATCTCGAAAAGTTGGCCAGGAAGTGGACGGCAGATATACAGAAACAGATTAGTATAGACGTATTAAGGAGCAGTTTGAGGCAGATCAGGGGAAGGATTAGTAGCGCGGAATTGAGGGAATGCCAAGGAAGAAGTATTTACAGGGCATACACTTCATTGTCGAGATTATATCAAATGAGTAGGGCGGAATCATCAGCTTGTGGTAGGTGTGGAGATCCCAATCATAACTATTATCATGCTATGTGGGCTTGTGCAGCGATATCCGCTTACTGGGAGCAAATAGCGAAGTTCTTAGGCGAAATCCTGGGGCGGAGGGTGACATTGACACCGGAAACGGCCCTTTTGGGGGTCGACTTACTGAAGGGGAAAGGTTAGTCATAACCTGCTAATCTTTAAAGCATGTCTCGTGGGAAAAAAATGCATTTTAGTTAACTGGATACATTAGAGGCACCATCGTTTTGGCAATGGCGCAACAGGTGGCATGCATTGCTACTAATGGAGCTGCGAGATTCATATTATAAACCCAAAACACAGCGTAAATTCTACTTAATATGGGAATCATATATTAATGCTTTAGCCCCTAGGGTCCGAAGTTCCATCCTTAATCGACTGAGCTTGGACCCAGCGAAGTTAGCTACGGGTTTTAGATAGTGAATAGGTCAATTTCCCTGGGCTATTGGAGATATGTAGCTGCCTGGAAGGGGGGTGGACAAAAGGGGGAGGGAGGTTACAGGGGGGAGGAATATTAGAGGGGTAAGGAAGGGCAGAAGGAGGGTTGCGGGGAGGGATATAGAGGTATGGATAAAAGAGAAATAGCTGGGAGTAGGGAGGGAGGAAGCTAAAGAGAAAAGTGATGGCTACCTCTATGTTATGATTACAAGTTGTTCATTTGTTTCCTGATGTATCTTGAACATAGCATATGAATATTGTATTGTCTGTGATAGGTCATCAATAAAATTGTTTAAAACTAAAATACAAAACTCAAAATGTAAGAGCTATTACCCAAACAAAAACACATCCTGGCACTTTCACTCTGCAATGACACTATAAAGGGAAGACTTACAAAGAAAGTTAGATTAATTATAGATATAACTGATAATCACAACAACACACAGCTTAGAGTTGCCAGATTTTTGGTTTTCAATCTGGAACACCTGGGCAGGGTGGGGTCAGGCAGGGCGGAGCCTAATTATGTCACCATAAAAATTATAATCCACTAAAATACATATTTTATTACTTTTATATCTTAAAAATACTTTGTTAGTTGCTAAACACAAATTTTGTAGGGTCCAGAACCAAAGTCTTTACTTGATGATACATCCCATTTCAAAGAGAATTTATTATACAATAAAAAAATCAAATTAGCTGACAAAATCCAGCTGTTTAGCATGTAACATGTGGGGCATATGTTTGGGTTCTTAATCTTTGAAATGGGTTTCAAGACTTTGTACACTCATGAATTATCTATCAAACCATATCATGTGATGATCACTATTACATAGGTGGGCACCCACCCGGATACTGGAAACACTTCCTCCATTCGTGAGCACTAGATCCAGCATTGACCCTTCCCTCATGCATAGGCACCCCGTATAAGAGGCTTGGGGAGGCTTAAGCTGTGACCTTTCCTCACCTTTTCCGCCGCCGCCCACCCCCCGCTGAGCCCGCCCTCAGCTCCCCGACCTTTCCATTCCTGCCGTGGCCGCCCGGCGTTTAAACCTTTTTAAGTCGCAGCAATGGCTCACCTCTACTCCAGCCTTTCCCTTCTCGCTCAGTGTCCCACCTTCCTCTGATGAGGTATTTCCTGTTTCCACGAGGGCGGGACACTTAACGAGAAGGGAAAGGCTGGAGCGAAGGTGAGCCGTCACTGTGACTTAAAAAGGTTTAAAAGCTGGGTGGCCACGGCAGGAATAGAAAGGTTGGGGAGCTGAGGGCGGGCTCAGCGGGGGGTGGGCAGCGGCGGAAAAGGCGAGGAAAAGTCACAGCTTCTTATATGGGGCGCGTATGCCCTCATGGGTTCCTTCACCATTTATCTGAGCAAGGCACTTTGACAGGCGTCCACAATCTCCCTACTTCTTTCTGATTCTGCAGACGGGTTGTTCCAATACAAATCAGACAAATTGAAATCTCCCAGCAGTCCAATCTTTTGAATATCTTCTATCAGATCCTTGTCTAAGTCCTCCAGCTACGAGGTGGGCTGTGGTTCAGTTGGTGTTGCAGATTACGGTTTGGGCAGTGCTGGTGGTGAGGTGGAGGATGAGTAGTCCAAGTTTTGTTAGTCAGGAGGCTGGCTTCAGAGTCACTGAGGGTGCTGACTTCACAGCTGAGTGTCTTTGTTTGGGTTTTCCTTGGGAAGCCAGTTGAGGTGTTGGCTGTTGTTGGGTGTGAACAGTCAAGGAGCGTGGAGAGGGAGCAGGAAGGGGAAAGTCCCTTTTGTATCCTAAACTCTCATGGAAGTACAGAACCAGAAGGTCTATGACCAAAAGATCCCGGCTGGTCCAAGAGTAGCTGGTCACCTTCCCCAGTTAGGTCATTGGAATCAAAAGACTACAAGTCCCAGCAACCCTTGAGGGAGACATAGGGTAGGACCAGGAAGTGTTACCCACACTACCAGCCCCAGAATTCTAAGGGAAATGAGAAGGATCTGGGAGGGATTGATCAGGAAGATGAGAAACAGCTGGGGGAGAGTGCTGTAGAGGAGCCCATGGACTGGCAGACAGGAGAGTGATTAGAGAGAGAGGAGATACCGGAGGAACAGCCTATGGACATTTCTGCTCTGGCTCGAGTCAAAGGTGAGCAGTTGAATGGGCTCATGGCAGCCTGGTTCTCTGACTTGATGAAAGGAGGGAGAAAGTGGCTAAGGCAGCACTCTAACTGTAAATAATAGTTTCAACTTGCGTCAAGTGGGAGGTTGTCAGGTGTTGGAGCTGACAAAGAATGGGTGGGACCCTTTCATTTCCCAAGCTGTAAGAGGAGGAAGTGAAGAAAGGGTTGAAACCGAACCAGTTGCATTGTGTATACTATGGACTGTGTTTGAGGAATAGAAAGGAAAGAATAAAAGAACTATTTAACCTGAGTTTATGAACAAGGGTGGACTTTGATAATATTAAGAGGTAAAAGGACCTTAGAAGTTGGGGGGGGGGGGGGGGGAGATACAAGTGCCCTACTCCCCATAAGGGGAAGGGGAAAGAGAGGAGGCTGGAGGGGGTTTTTCCTTCTGGTCTGAGAGTTGCTATTGCCCTGGAATTTGGGGTGGACTTTGTAGAGCACTGAGAGATTTGAGCAGAAACAAAGCTGCAGTCACAGGCGTGGGACAGAGACTAGTAAGGGGCAGATAGAGGTGCCCCAGTGAGAATCTATCATCTCAGCTGCCACCCTAGGTGGGCATCTAGGACTAAGCTGAGTGCTCCAATTTGAGTGGGAACCGGACACCTGAGCCAGAAGGGAGAGAAGGCATAAGTGACTAACCTGGTTTCTCCGTGTAAGAGGATTGTCAACTTGAATGTTCCAGGAAATTACAGTATCCTGTGGATTACAAAACATCACAGTGTCTCGTGGATTACAAATATATCTAGGAAATTACAGTATCCCATGGATTACAAATCTCGCAGTGTCCCATGGATTACATGGGCAAGGAAGTATGCCAGTAATTGTAGGAGTTTCTGGTGTTGCTGAGCCATAATTAAGGGTGAAGCTGCAAGCTGGGTGAGGAGTGGTGTCCTGTTGAATTGTATGAGATGGATGTGCGGTGAGACCTAAGGTCAAAACTGGATTGACTGGTTTGCTTTCTCGGAATGAGAGATGCAGATGAGGAGTCCATTGAATTGTGTCTGCGCTTGTGGTGTTGTCCTCAGTCATGGGATCTCCTGCTTTGCGGTGCCCACTGTGCCTGTCCTGGGACTTGTATTGTCAGTGCAGGAAGGGGGAGTCTGAACTGGAGAAGTGGTGGTCCCTTGTGTGTCTGACAGGATGTGCAGAGTCCTTGATGTGTGCTTCCTGGCTCTGTCCTTTGTGGTGCATATGCTGCCCACAGTTGTGCTGAGAGCTCCCTGCAGGGCAATCCTCCATTGTCTGCTAGCGTGCTGTTGAGTGTGTTCCTCCAGAGCTTCTGGGAGTAGGCTGCCATTCTGACATTGGTGCTGACATCAGCGATGATGTCAGCAGTGATGTGTGTGTGTGTGGGGGGGGAAGAGCCAGAAGGTGTTCCTTGGCTCTGGAGGAAGTGGTGCCAAGCTGTTCCAATGGCTGCAGTGCTTCCTGGGCTTGCTCTGTGATTGGCTGGGGGGGGTCTGCCCATCATGGCCAAGATTACAGCATGGTTATGGCTGTAGCCCTGGAGGGGAGCAAGGAGGCATGTGTGTGCCGTCACCGAAGACAGCAGAGCTATGCCCGGAGGAGGGGCAGAGAGGCTCACCAGTGTATTGTTGGAAGTCAGGGTGGCCAAGCCCAGAGGTGGAGCAGGGAGAGCCTGTGCTGCCTGAGAAAAGGAAAGTTCCCAAAGGCTTTTCTTTTGCCAGAGATTTCTTCAGGACTTGCCTCCTATGCTTTTTGGTTTGCACAGACATGCAGGCACAATGTAAGCATGACTCCGCATGGTGTGTCACTCCAAGGCAGCTGACACACAGATCATGAGAGTCCTGGGTGCTCATCTTAATCATGCATTGTTAGCATCTCTTGAACCCTGTCTTTTCAGGCATTGTGGTTTCTTCTTCCAGGTAGTTTTGCTGGTTTCCTTTGGTGTCTTTGGTGGAGAACTGCAAATTCCAACCAATGGGAATGTAGACTGACGGTGGAAGTGGGAATCTTGGGTGTCCACTGAGACAACCCACATGCATGCTGAGAGAGAGAACCCCCCCCCCCCCCCCCCCCCCCGTTTTCTGAGCTATTGGAGAGAAACCCTGTCCAATGGGAGCCATCAGGGGAGGGCACACCTACATGTGGCTGACACATCCTGCTTGTCCTAGGAGAAATATTCTGTGTCTACTCTCTCCTTACCAGAGGGATATCTTCCTAACTTTGCATTGTATGATCGGGAAAACACACACACTCTTTTCTATTACTACTACCAATCATTTCTATAGTGCTACAAGGCATACGCAGCGCTGTACACCATACACAAAAGACAGTCCCTGCTCAAACAGCTTACAATCTAGATAAGACAGGTAAACAGACAGAACAATTAAGGGTAAGGGAATAAAGAGGTGAAGATAAAGGACAGGGCAAGTGAGTTAGGAGTCAAAAGCAGTGGTAAAGAGGTGGGTTTTGAGTTTGGACTTGAAGACGGCTAAAGACAGGGCTAGACGTACAGGCTCGGGAAGTCTATTCCAGGCGTGAGGTGCATCACGATAAAAGGAACAGAGTCTTGAATTAGCAGTAGAGGAGAAAGGGACAGATAGATTTATCTGTAGAACGGAGTACTCAAGGGGGGACTTAGGGAGAGACAAGAGTGGAGAGGTACTGGGAAGCGGCAGAGTGAATGCACTTATAGGTCAATAGGAGAAGTTTGAATTGAATACGGAAACGAATAGGGAGCCAGTGAAGTGACTTAAGGAGAGGGCTAATGTGGGCATAGAGACTTTGGTGGAAGATGAGTCGCGCAGCAGAGTTTTGGATTGATTGAAGAGGAGAGAGATGGCTAAGAGGGAGGCCGGTAAAAAGTAGGTTACAATAATCAAGACGAGAGGTGATAAGAGTGTGGATAAAGTTTCTGGTAGAGTGCTCAGGATTTTGCTAATGTTGTAGAGAAAGAAACGACAGGTTTTGGTAATCTGCTGAATGTGAGCAGAGAAGGAGAGAGAGGAGTCAAAGATGACCCCAAGGTTTCCAGCTGATGAGACAGGGAGAATGAGAGTGCCATCCACCGAAATAGAGAAAGGGGGAAGAGGGGAGGTAGGTTTAGGGGGAAGATGAGAAGCTCGGTTTTGGCCATGTTGAGCTTCAGATGACGCTGAGACATCAAGGCAGCAATATCAGACAAGCAGGCTGAGACATTGGTCTGGATGGTGGTTGAGATTTCGGGGGTAGAGAGGTAGATTTGGGAGTCATCAGCATCAGTGGCGTACCAAGGGGGGGGGCGGTGGGGGCGGTCCGCCCCGGGTGCACGGTGCACGCTGCTGGGGGGTGCCACGGCGCGCGCTTGTCGGCTGCGACTTCAAATCGCTAGGCTAAATTCTCTCGTTCGCTGCAGCTCCCTCCCTCTGCCCCGGAACAGGTTACTTCCTGTTCCGGGGCAGAGGGAGGGAGCTGCAGCAAACGAGAGAATTTAGCATAGTGATTCGAACTCGCAGCCGACAGGCACGCGCCGCGGCACCCCCCCCCCCCCCCCCCCAGCGGCGTGCACCCGGAGGGGTGGGTGTCATTTCACCGGGGGGGGGGGGGCGCATTGGCTATCCGCCCCGGGTGTCGTCGACGCTAGGAACGCCACTGATCAGCATTGAGATGGTATTGAAAGCCATGGGATGATATCAGAGAGCCAAGGGAAGAAGTGTAGATGGAGAACAGGAGAGGACCGAGAACAGAACCCTGAGGTACACCGATTGGTAGAGGGATAGAAGTGGAAGAGGATCCACCAGAGTGAACACTAAAGGTGCGAAGCGAGAGGTAGGATGAGAACCAGGAAAGAACAGAGCCCTGGAATCCAAATGAAGACAGCGTATCAAGGAGTAGGCTGTGATCAAGTGTGTCAAAAGCAGCGGATATTACAGCAAATAACTTTTTTCTCTCTAACACCATCTGTACAAGGCTGTACTGTGAGATCACACTGAGAACAGCTACACATAAGAGGAATTTCACATTGAGTAGGTGAGATTGTCAGATGGTGTTACCTGCATAGCTACAGCATCGTCTCCACTCTGAAATCAAAAACAAAAACACAACTATCAGAGCATAGAACATCTTTAAGCAAAAGTTTGACAAACTTGAGAACAAAAACTTACCAAGTTCTGTACGAAGAGACTCTATATAAAAATATAAAGGGATAAAAGTTAGAGTTGCTGATTTATAAAAATGTTCTTCACTTTACTAATCATAACAAGGCAATAGTCAAAAGATTTGTCTGGGTAACTTTAAGAACATAAGAACAGCCATACTGGGTCAGACCAATGGTCTATCTAGCAGAGTATCCTGTTTCCAACAGTGGCCAATCCAGGTCACAAGTACCTGGCAGAAACTCAAATAGTAGCAACATTCCATGCCACCAATCCCAGGGCAAGCAGTGGCTTCCCTATATCTGTCTCAATAGCATACTATGGACTTTTCTTCCAGGAACTTGTCCAAACCTTTTTAAACCCAGATACACTAACAGCTGTTACCATATCCTCTGGCAATGAGTTCCAGAACTTAACTATTCATTGAGTGAAAAAATATTTCCTCCTATTTGTTTTAAAAGTATTTCCATGATTCTTCATTGAGTGCGCCCTAGTCTTTGTACTTTTTGAAAGGGTAAAAAAATCGATTCACTTCTATTTATTCTACAGCACTCAGGATTTTGTAGACCTCAATCATATCTCCCCTCTGCTGCCTCTTCTCCAAGCTAAAGAGCTCTAACCTCTTTATCCTTTCCTCATATGAGAGGAGTTCCATCCCCTAGGTCGCTCTTCTTTGAACATTTTCTAATTCTGCTATATCTTTTTTGAGTTATGGAGACCAGAACTGAACACAATAGTCAAGGTGACGTAGCACCATGGAGCAATAAAGAGACTTTATAGTATATATTATCCCTTTCCTAATAATTCCTAGCATCCTGTTTGCTTTTTTTGGCTGCCACCGCACACTGGGCAGAAGATTTCAGCGTATTGTCTACAACGGCACCTAAATCTTTTTCTTGGGTGCTGAACCCCAAAGTAGACCCTACCATCAGGTAACTATGATTCGGATTATTCTTTCCCATGTAAATCACTTTGCATTGTTCACATTAAATTTCATCTGCCATTTGGATGTCCAGTTTTCTAATTTCCTAAGGTCTTCCTGCAGTTTTTCACAGTCCACATGTGTTTTAACAATTTTGAATAGTTTTGTGTCATCTGCAAATTTAATCACCAGATCATTTATTAAGATGTTAAATAGCATCTCTTGAACCCTACCCCAGTACAGCTCCCTGTATCACTCCACTATTTGCAAGATCGGGAAATACGAGAGACAGACTCTGATACACAAACATGTGTGCTACGATATTTTCAAAGTTCTCCTAAAGCATTTAGGATTAGGAGATAACACTGAAGAATTCTCCAGTTTTTTCACAACAAATTTTAAGGATAGCTTATTCCAGATAACAAAATCTTAGAGAATTACTACAAGCACACAAGAAGAACATTGACAAAGAATAACTGGGACATTCACCACGTGGACAATGTAAATCATGTCCAATTATGCTACAAACTGCAAAGTTTATTAATTCAGGAGATTCAAAAATATATATCTTGAAATTCCGCACTAACTGTATTAGTAGTTATGTTGTATATACTTTAGTCTGTCCATGCTCTAAAGTACATGTGGGAAAAACCATTCGATCTTTGCGAACACAGTTGAATGAACACAGGTTTAACATCTTACATCACAGGCTTGGGGCTCTGATGGTGTCACATTGCATACAACAAACACATAAATTGGAGGATTTCAAATGTTGTGTGATTGACAAAATTAAGGAATAAGAGGAGGGGCTAGGGGATAAGATTATTACATGGAGAACAATATTGGATTAATAGACTCCATACAATTAAACCAGAGGGTCTAAATATTGCTATAGAGTGGAAAGTGTCTTTTTTTTACCAATCAGATACTGGCCTTATCCAATTAGACACCAGCCTTATCCTTATTGGCAGACAAATATTAGCATCTATTTAAATCTCAGAGGCCATTTTGGAATAGGCATTAGTAAGAAACTAGAGACTGGGGGAAGGCTGACAGTCACTCACACGCGCATGGTTCGGAATATGGTATCACCAAAAGAGGGAAGATAGGGTATCCAGATAGTGAGGTTGCAAAATAGACCATAGTAGATCAGGAGTCCTTAAATAAAAATAAAAATCAGACAAAAGATTGCAAATTAATACAGTCAAGTACTGAGCATGATGTAAACAGGAACAAAAAACAGTTTGAAATGTCTATATGCGAATGCCAGAAGCCTAAGAAATAAGATGGGAGAGTTAGAATATATTGCACTGAATGAAATATAAGATATAATAGGCATCTCTGAGACCTGGTGGAAGGAGGATAACCAGTGGGACACTGTCATACCGGGGTACAAATTATATCGTAGTGATAGGGTGAATCGAATTGGTGGAGGGGTAGCATTGTATGTTAAGGAGGGCCATGAATCAAATAGATTGAAAATTCTGCAGGAAACTAAACACATCTTGGAATCCCTATGGATTGAAATTCCATGTGTACAGGAGAAAAGAATAGTGATAGGAGTGTACTACCGTTCGCCTGGCCAGGATGAACAGATGGATGTAGAAATGTTATCGGAAATTAGGAAGGCTAACAAACTGGGCAACACAATAATAATGGGTGATTTCAAATACAAAAAATCTTCCAAAATTCTACCTTATATATAATATGTTTGGGGGCAACTACGGCAGGTAATAATGAAAAAAAGTGGAGAAAAAAAAGACTTCAGAAAAATCGGAACTTCCTCGTTTTTAAAGGACACGCCTTTTGTTTAATGAGGAAACCACTTCCACCATATGTCTTCACACAAAAAAACTCCACTATATCAAATTCACAAAAACACTGCCTTAGTGCCTCAACAAACAATAATTATAGAGACTGAACTTTCAAAAAAACCACTTGGAATGGGTACTTATCTTAACTGACGGTGTCTTCACAATTCACTTAAAGTCCAGCCTGTACCCAACAAGGTTCCTTGAAATCCCAACAGGGAAGCCCTGTTTCGCTAAAACATAGCTGCTTCAGGGGAGTTTCTCTTCATATCCAACATCTCCAAGCTCATGATGTATCACACCGTCTCCAACTTTCTCTGGCGCAATTACCCCATTATTGACTAGGTAGGGAGGTAAAATTCCTTGACGAAATCAAGGACTGCTTTATGGAGCAGCTGGTACAGGAACCAACAAGAGAAGGAAAAATTCTAGACCTAGTCCTGGTGCGGGAGATAATGTTGATGGGGCCACTTGATAACAGTAATCATAATATGATCAGATTTGATATTAGCTTTGGAGTAAGTAGAAACAGGAAATCCAATACGTTAGCGTTGAACTTTCAAAAAGAAGACTATGATAAAATGAGAAGAACTTAGAGGAGCGGCTGCGAGGGTCAAAAATTTACATCAGGCGTGGAGGATGCTGTTCAAAAATACCATCCTGGAAGCCCAGGCCAAATATATTCCGTGTATTAAAAAAGGAGGGAGGAAGACCAAACGACAGCCGGCATGGTTAAAAAGTGAGGTGAAGGAAGATATTAGAACTAAAAGAAAATCCTTCAGAAAATGGAAGAAGGAACCAACTGAAAATAATAAGAAACAGCATAAGGAATGTCAAGTCAAATGCAAAGGCTGATAAGGAAGGCAAAGAGGGACTTTAAAAAAAAAAGATTGCGATGGAGGCAAAAACAAATAGTAAAATTATTTTAAGGTATATTAAAAGCAAGAAGCCAGCACATGAATCGGTTGGACTGCTAGATGACCAAGAGGGGCATAATCGAATGCAAACGCCTATCTCTATGGGCGTTTATCTCCGAGAATGGGTCCGTGAAGGGGCGGACCGAACCGTATTTTCGAAAAAGATGGATGTCTATCTTTAGTTTCGAAAATACGGTTTGTGCCAGGCAAATGCATTGGGTGTGGGCGTTTGAGCTGGGCGTTTTAGTTTTTCAGCAATAATCGAAACCGAAGCGGCCCAGCTCAAAAACGAACAAATCCAAGGCTTTGGGTCAAGGGAGGGGCCATGATTCGTAGTGCACTGGTCCCCCTCACATGCCAGGACACCAACTGGGCACCCTAGGGGGCAACTGTAAAAAAATAGAAATAAACATTAAATTACCTCCCAGGTGCATAGCTCCCTTCCCTTGGGTGCTGAGCCCCCCAAACCCCCCCCCCCAAACCCACTGCCCACAAATCTACACCATTACCATAGCACTTAAAGGTGAAGGGGGGTACAGTGGGTTTTGGAGGCCTCCCATTTACCAGCACAAGTGTTACAGGTAGGGGGGGATGGGCCTGGGTCCATCTGCCTGAAGTGCACTGCGGTACCCACTAAAAGTGCTCCAGAGACCTGCATACACGCAGACCTCTAGGACTTGTTGCTGCTGTATAACTTTGGCACACCAGTTTACACCTGAACACTAATCTCTCCGAAAACGTCCTTTATTGGAATAAGCACGTTTACTCACAGTTAACTGCAGATCAGAGGTTGTGGCCCACTGGCAACAAGTCTCCCTGGTACTGAGATTAGCAGTAGGTCAGAGCTGGCAGAATGCTGTACAATGCCCTCTTTCAGTCACATTCAAGGTAATAACTAAGTTCTCTAACGTGGTAAACACATGAAAGGGATCTAAAACTGGCTTACAAAAATGGCCACTACCTCATGGACTACTGGAAACAAAACTGGACACACTCTGACCCAGTTAGCAGGGGGAAAAGCACCATGGGAGTACAGCCTACCAACCACCAACATTGTGAGCATTTACCACACGCTAGTGGAATCACGGAGCCCAATACCCTACACCCACCACAATGCATTGCTGATGTGATTCTGCAGTGCGCATAACAGAAAAGGTGTCAAACTCACTTGAGAGCCACATCAGAACTAGGGAAAGGCTGTCAGAGGATAGAACAAATTCTGCTGTCATGGAGGTGGGTACGGCATAGAGGCTGGAAAAAAAAGTTTTAAAGTGGCATTTTTTTTTGGTGGGAGGGGGTTAGTGACCACTGGGGGAGTCTGGGGAGGTCATCCCCGATTCCTTCCAGTGGTCATCTGGGCACTTTTTTGGGACTTGTTTGTGAAAAAAAAGGGTCCAAAAAAAGTGACCCAAAATTGCGGTAAAAACGCCTTTTTTTTCGATTATCAGCTAAAGACGCCCATCTCTCCTCGGCTGATAACCACGCCCCAGTCCCGCCTTCACCATGCCTCCAACACGCCCCCGTCAAGTTTATCCATTTCCGCGATGGATTGCAGTTGGAAACGCCCAAAATCGGCTTTTGATTATACAGATTTGGGCGCCCACGGGAGAAAGACGCCCATCTCCCGATTTGGGTCGAAATATAGGCGTTTTTCTCTTTCGATTATGAGGCGGCAAGGGGTAAAAGGGGCAATCAAGGAAGCCAAAGCCATAGCGGAGAGACTACATGAATTCTTTGCTTTGGTCTTCACCAAAGAAGATTTGGGAGAGATACCGGTGCCAGAAATGGTATTCAAAGCTGACGAGTCGGACATACTGAATGAAATCTCTAACCTAGAGGATGTAATGGGGCAATTTGACAAATTGAAGAGTAGCAAATCTCCTGGACCTGATGGTATTCATCTCAGTGAACTGATAGAATTGAAATATGAACTTGTGGAACTATTGTTAGTAATATGTAATTTCTCTTTACAATCGAGTGTGGTACCGGAAGATTGGAGGGTAGGCCATGTAACGCCAATATTTAAAAAAGGTTCCAGAGGGGATCCAGGAAATTATAGACTGGTGAGCCTGACATCAGTGCCAGGCAAAATGGTAGAGACTATTATAAAGAACAAAATTACAGAGCATATTCAAAAGCATGGATTAATGAGACAAAGCCAACATGGATTTAGTGAAGGGAAATCTTGCCTCACCAATCTATTACATTTCTTTGAAGGGGTGAACAAACATGTGGATAAAGGCGAGTCGCTGATATTGTGCATCTGGATTTTCAAAAGGACTTTGACAAAGTACCTCATGAAAGACTCCAGAGGAAATTGGAGAGTCATGGGATAGGAGGTAGTGTCCTACTGTGGATTAAAAACTGGTTAAAGGATAGAAAACAGAGAGCAGGGTTAAATGGTCAGTATTCTCAATGGAGAAGGGTAGATAGTGGGGTTCCCCAGGGGTCTATGCTGGGACCGCTGCTTTTTAGCATATTTATAAATGTTCTAGAGATGGGAGTAACTAGTGAGGTAATTAAATTTGCTGATGACACAAAGTTCTACTTCAAAAGGATATCCTGTTTCTTGTGGGGTACCACAAAGATCGGTTCTATCACCAATTTTGTTCAACATATATATCAGCCCTCTTGCATTACTCATCCAGTCTTTGGGTATTAGCTTTTATTCATATGCAGATGATTTTCTTTTGATCCATTATGTAAAACCATTAGATATTGAACTAACACAAATTCAAAATTGTCTTGATGAGGTGGCTAGCTGGCTCAAAAAACATCATTTAATATTAAATACAAACAAGAATGTTACATCCTGGATTACAGGCTGTGAAACAATTCCTTCTGTAATACCTACACTATTTGATAAACAGTTTCCAACGGTGAAATCCTTTAGGTACTTAGGAGTCATTATTGACTCAGCTCTATCGTTTAGTGAGCAAATATCTGAGGTAGTCAAGAAATCATTTTATCATCTGCGAAAGCTGCGTTCAATTAGAAATTCAATTGATGAAGCTTCGCTATGTACCCTAGCACATGCATATATTATAACACGTTTGGATTACAGCAATACCGTCTATGCGGGACTTACTAAGACTAGCATAAAACGGTTACAGATGATACAGAATACTGCAGCTCGTATTACCTCTAGGGCATCAAAATATGATAGGATTACACCACTTTTATATCATCTTCACTGGCTTCCAGTTGAAGCCAGAATAAAATTTAAAATTCTTACGCTGACACATAAAGCCTTATATTTATTGACTCCATCATATTTAGCTAATCTTACCTTACCATACTCACCTACAGGAACACTTCGATCGCTTACAGATAACAGATTAGTAATTCCACCACCACAAAAGGCTAGATGGGAATCCACTAGGAACTCAGCTTTTTTCTTTCTAGCCCCTTCTTATTGCAATTGTCTTCCTAAAATTATTAGATTGGAAGCGTCCTATGTTCAGTTTCGTAAACTTTTGAAAACACATCTGTTTCAGAATACGTTTCATAATAATCTGGGATAAAAGGGGAAAAACAGGCAGAATGAATACGTAGTAAAAATAATATATTTGTTTATATAGTTTGTTATGAATGGTTGTCCATTGTCCACTGGTGTTAGTATCTTTTAGAATGGTTGTTTTAGTTCTGCTGTGCTTTTCTATCAAATCAATGGATTTCTTATATGTTTTTAAAACATGATTTTATTCTAAGATGTAAACCATTGTTTTGTGTATGCAACTAGAAACGGTATAGTAAATAAATAAACGATAAACGATATTCAAAGTTGTTAAATCACAATAGGATTGTGAAAAATTACAAGAGGACTTTACGAAACTGGGAGACTGGGCGTCTAAATGGCAGATGTTTAATGTGAGCACGTGCAAAGTGATGCATGTGGGAAAGGGGAACTTGAACTATAGGTACGTAATGCAAGGTTCCACGTTAGGAGTCACTGACCAAGAAAGGGATCTCTGCATCATTTTTGATACGTTGAAACCCTCTGCTCAGTGTGCTGTGGCGGCTAAGAAAGCAAATAGAATGTTTGGTATTATTAGGAAAGAAATGGAAAATAAAAGTGAAGATGTTATAATGCCTTTGTATCAGTCCATGGTGCGACCACACCTCGAATATTGTGTTCAATTCTGGTCACAACATCTCAAAAAAGATATAGTGGAATTAGAAAAGGTAAAAAGAAGGGCGATGAAAATGATAAAGGGGACGGTACAATTTCCCTATTAAGAAAGACTGAAGCGTCTAGGACTCTTCAGCTTGGAGAAAAGATGGCTGAAGGGAGATATGATAGAGGTCTATAAAATAATGAGTGGAGTGGAATGGGTAGACGTGAATCATTTGTTTACACTTTCCAAAATTTATAGGACTAGGGGGCATGCGCTGAAGTTACAAAGTAAGCAGCGCTGTACACTTCAATATGAAGAGACAGTCCCTGCTCGACAGAGCAGTAAATTTAATACCAATTGAAGAAAATGTTTCTTCACTCAGTGTGTAATTAAATTCTGGAATTCGTTGCCAGAGAATGTGGTAAAGGCAGTTAGCTTAGCGGGGTTTTAAAAAGGTCTGGATGGCTTCATAAAGGAAAAGTTCATAGACCATTATTAAATTGACTTGGGGAAAATCCAGTGCTTATTTCTGGGATAAGCAGCATAAAATGTATTGAATTTTTTTGGGATCTTGCCAGGTATTTGTGACCTGGATTGGCCACTGTTGGAAACAGGATGCTGGGCTTGATGGACCTTTGGTCTGTCCCAGTGTGGCAATACTTATATACTTATGTAAGAAGAACTCACAGGTTAAACATAAGGGTAAGAGATGATCTAGCAGCGGTCTTGTTTTATTTATCACTGAGCAGCTGCAAGTACAAAGAATCCTTGGTACCACAGAAGTTAATAATGCTAAAATTTCTATGTATAGGGTACTCTGGTGGCTGCATTTATAAGACGTTCCTGATGAAGCCTTTATGAAATGGTGATGCACTGTAGAGCAAGGCAGCGCATATACCCTGATAAATTCTCACTGCAGAATGGATAAGCACAGAGTAATACAGAATACTGTTATATAAAAAGATAACAAGAAATAAAAATTGAGTGAAATTGGAAGCTTTTTTTAGGACTGGTTAAGAAATTTGCCCAGTCATTAGTCCAAAGTTATACTGAGATGTGACTGGAGCCTTTGAAGTCCTTTTTTAAAATTTTGGCTTATTTTCAGTTACTTGCAAAGTTCTTTGGTGTCATATATAGAACTCCCTCCTATATGCAGGTACTTTCTATGTCCCTAGAGATCTCAGACAATCTAAGGGCCCCTTTTATCAAGCGCGCGCCAAGTTCCTCTTTTACTGCAGAGTATATAAGGGAAGTCTCTATTTCCTGCAGGAAATGGCCATGCAGCCATTTAAGGGGGAGCCCTTACTGCAACCCATTCAGGTGGTGGTAAGGGCTCCTGCGCTAACCTGCCAGATATGACAGCATGCTAGGGGTGGGAAGTACTGCCGGGTTGCTGCAGTAGGCTGGCAGTACTTCCTGTTAAGTGAGCGGTAAGCCCATGTTGGGCTTACCCCCACTTAGTAAAAGGGGCCCTAAGTTTTTGTACCTGGGGTAATGGAGGGTTTAGTAACTTGTCCATGGTCACAAGGAGTTGCAGTGGTCACTTCCTGTTTCCGGAAGGGCGGGACCAGAGGCAGAGCTCACACAGATGCGAAGGCAGTGTGAAGCGCCGCTCGCCTTCAATGCTGATGCCAGACCCCAAGGTAACAATTTTAAAATTAGAGCCAACACGCAGAAAGGTGAGGGTCTGCCGGAGGACAGGTCGTGCTCGCAGTAGGAGGGGAGACAGAGAAGGAGGGAGGTGCGGGGGCGTGGAACTTGTAGGAGAGGGGGGCATGAAAGTCGCACGGGAGTGGAAGGGAGGGGAGGCGTGGAACTAGGAGGGGAGTGGAAGGAGGGAGGGAGGATCACCCTAACACTACACGGCTTCACTGCCACACTGCCACGGAGTCAGCTTCAGAACGTTCCGCTCTCGACGTCATCACGTTTTGACACGAGGACGGGACAGAGAGAGATGGTTACAGAGTTACGAACCCTACAAACCCTTCACTGCAGTGTGCCACGGAGTCAGCTTCAGAAAGTTGGAGGTGCAAATTATTATAGTAGACTATTGTTGTTTCAGATTGTAAACCACCTAGGCCTACGTGTTAGTTAAGGCGGTATATCAAGTTACTGTAAATAAATAAATAATATATAAGGGATGTGGAAGGGTGCCACTAAACCCCAGGGATTTATTTTTTTTATTTGATAAAAGAGGTTTGGGTATTGGGGTAGACAGGGGGTGGACCACTAGGCTTTACCAGGGAAATGTATAGATATGTGGGTGGAAGGGTGGGGGGCCACTAGACTAACAGGGAAATCTTAATGTGGGTAGGGGGATTGGGTCAGGAGGGAGGTGGGATGTTTTATTTTTGTTTATAAATGTCATGCACTGACAGGAGGATAACATTCACCAATGAACTGTAGATTACCGCCATGATTTTAATATGGCAGTAATTTGCATATTCTTTGAATACTGCATCCCGTGGTCTTCCCGCAGCAGTACTTTTGTGATAGAGCTACGGCTTGCTGCCTTTGCCCCTAAGTGAGGAGGAAATTGAGAGAGGAATACACTTAAAAAGTTAAGTCTCACTGAATATCTGGTTAAAGTTATCTGGTAATACTTTGTGTATTAGTGTGAGCACCTTGAATTTAACACACCTATTTATGGAAAGCCATTGTAACTGCATAAGTACAGGGGAAATGTGATCAAATTTAGATAAACTCGAGACATCTGTGTACCTAACAGAGCTCCAATGAACTCCAATGTCTGGACCGAGACAAAGTGGGACTTGGGATAATTGATTACAAACACCAGTAGCTCCAGCACTTGAATAGTCATCCACATGGACTGTAGAGCGCCTGCCTTCACCAGCCAATCGTCGAGATAAGGGAACACATGCACTCCCAGCCTGCATAGCGATGCTGCGACAACTGCCAAGCACTTTCTGAAGACCCTGGGCGCAGACGCGAGGCCAAAAGGCAGTACACAGTACTGAAAATGCCGAGTTCCCAACCGAAATCGAAGATACTTCCTGTGAGCTGGGAGTACTGAGATGAGAGTATAGGCATCCTTTAAGTTCAGAGAGCATAGCCAATCGCTTTTCTGAATCATGGGAAGAAGGGTGCCCTGGGAAACCATCCTGAACTTTTCTCGGACTAGAAATTTGTTCAGGGCCCTTAGTTCTAGGATGGGATGCATCCCCCCTGTTTTCTTTTGCACAAGAAGTACCTGGAATAGAATTCCAGCCCTTCTTCCCCTGGTAGAACAGGTTCGACCGCATTGGCCTTTAGAAGGGCGGAGAGTTCCTCTGCATGAACCTGCTTGTGCTGGGAGCTGAAGGACTGAGCTCCCGGTGGACAATTTGGAGGCATAGATTCCAGATTGAGAGAGTGTATCCTAACCGAACAATTTGAAGAACCCACCTGTCGGAGGTTATAAGAGGCCACCTTTGGTTAAAAAATATCAACCTCCCCCTGACAGGCAAGCCATCCGGCACAGACACTTGTTTTGTGGCTATGCTGCACTGGAACCAGTCAAAAACCCATCCCTTGCTTTTGCTGGGGAGCCCTAGGGGCCTTGGGCGCATGGCATTGATGAGAACACACATGTTGGGACTGAGCCTGAACCAGCTGCCGAGAAGCAGGAGTGTACCTACGCCTGCTATAGGAATAGGGAGCACTCCTCTTCCCCCAAAAAAACTTCCTAGAAGAGGAGGCAGTAGCAGAAGACGTCCGGCGGGAGAGAGAATCCATGGCGTCATGATGCTTTTTGATCTGATCAACCATGTCCTCTACTTTTGCTCCAAAAAGATTATCCCCCGGCAAGGAACATCCGCCATTCGCTGCTGGGTCTTATGATCCAGGTCAGAGACACGCAGCCATGAGAGTCTGCGCATCACTATACCTTGAGCAGCTACTCGGGATGCCACATAAAAAGTGTCGTAAGACCCCCCTGGCCAGGAATTAGCGACACGCCTTTTGCTGCCTGACCACCTGGTGAAAAGGTTCGGCAAGCTCCGGAGAAAGTGCTTCAACCAAACTGGACAGTTGCCTCACCGAGTTCCACAAGTGGATGCTCGTGTAGAGCTGGTATGTTTGGATCTTGGCTGCAAGCATAGCGGCCTGATATGTCTTTCTCCCAAAAGAATCCAAGGTCCTAGACTCTCTGCCTGGGGGCGCCGAGGCATAGTCTCGTACTCTTGGCTCTTCTGAGAGCAGAGTCCACCACCATGGAATCGTGAGGTAGTTGGGCCTTCACCATTACTCGTTCTCCAAGGACTCTGTACTGGGACTCAGCTTTTTTGGGGACCACTGGATTAGATAGAGGGAACGACCAGTTTCGCATAAGAACTTACCTGAGTGTGTTATGCAAGGGGGCCGTTGCAACCTCTGTGGGCGGAGAAGGATAGTCCAAGACCTCGAGCATCTCGGCCCTGGGCTCATCCACAACCTCCATAGGGAAAGGAATGTCCTTAGAAAAAAAAAAGACTCTCAGGGGGAGACATCCTTCTTTCAACTGGTGGAGTAGGATCAGAGGGAAATCCACATGACTCTTCCTCCGAAAAGTATCTGGGATCCTCCTCTTCCTCCCATGAGCACTCCTTATCGGTGTCAGACAAAAGCTCTCTAAGAGCAGCCCGCACCCGAGCCTGTCTCGACGTCGAGGATCAACGTCCTCAAGGGGGATGTTGAGAAGTCGACCCCTGCCTGAACTGCGGCAATGCTACCTCCACCGATGTCGAGGGGGAATAGACCCGAGCGGCGGCCAACCCCGATGCCGGGGACCTCACCACAGGCGAAGGCCCAGATGCTGCCTCCACAGTTGATGCAGAAGGCGCATTCACCCCTGGCATCGACACAGAGTGGCACAGCAATCCCTCCAGAAGCTCTGGAAGAAGGGTCCTGATGCGCTCGTCGAGAGCCTCTATCGGAAAAAGCTGCGGGGCCAGTGTAGGAGCCGGTGGCAGAATCTGCTGGGGCTCAAGAGGTGGTACCAGGCTGCCAGAAGACCGACGCATCAGAACCTCCTGTATAGAGGGCAAGCGGTCCTCTCGGCGCAGACTCTTAGGTGCCGAATCACTCGGCTCCCCGGAGCTCTCAGTACCATGCTTGGAAGGGGAACGATGATGGTGCTTCTTAGCCTTCGCTCAACGCCCATCATCGAGACTCCTGGGTACAGATGAGGAGGACATGGAATCCACACGCCTCCTCAGGGCTAGGTTTGACGAAGGCCGGTCCCAGGGGGCTTGCATAGCAGTAGGCCTCGAGACAGGTGGAGACCCACTCGATGCCTCGCTGCTTCCAACGCGTTGTGGTCTTTCGGCAGCCATTACCTGTGCTTTCAAAGTCGCTGCTTCCCTTGATGTCGATGTCGAAGGACCGGACCAATCAGCCAAAAGTTTTTCCTGCTGAGCCTCCCGAGACACCTGGGTCCGTTTTTTCATCAAAGGGCACAGCTTACAAGCAGCTGGCAGATGATCGGGCCCAAGGCACTGGAGACACTACGCGTGGGGGTCAGTACCCGAGATGGTCCGGTTGCAGCGAGTACAACGCTTGAAGCCGCTGGGAGTCCTCGATGACATGGACGGAAAAATAGCGGCTGCGAAATTAAAGGTCTCGATCTTGCCAGAGAAAAGGGCACAAAAAGGGGAAAAAAGACCTTGCCGAGCAGCCTAACAGGCGGCCGCGACGAAAAAGAAAAGGAAACTTAAACAAGTGAATAAAACTAAGAAAATAAGGGAAAAAACTTTTTTAAACAATATTCTAGAAGAACTAAGACTAGAAGGGTAAAAGACAAAAGGGAAAGCGATGAAACGCGAAAAAATAGTCTCCTGGGCCTAAACTGAGTGCCTTGAAAAAATAACGTGCCACCCAAGACGCGGTCAAAAAGAAACTGTGGATCTCATGCGGCGGGCGGGAAGCTGTTCGCACGACGCAGCGTTCGAGAAGTTTCTTTCTTGCTAGCAAAGATTTTGCCGGTCTTCTGGGCCGTCGCGGACAACGACCCAATTGTGACAATGATCAGCCTGCTTGTCCTCGGAGAATGCCTGTTACACCTCTAACAGGTCTTTGTGCTCTGAATCAAGAAATGTATTGCTAGACTCAGGTAATGAGTGAAAGATTATTTATTTATGCATTCTTGTATCCCACTATTATCCAAAAGCTAGTTTCAGTTCAAAGTGGCTTACAACTACATTTGAAGTAAAAAGGGCTTCTGTAGTTTGTGTAATTATTCAATAGAGTTTGTGGAGAGATAGATTCAGCGGGCGGGTAATTGGTAGTTTTGTAGTTAGTTGTAGAACTTTTTTGGAGAGGTTTTCATTTCTTTCCTGAATTGGAGGAGGTTTGTGATGCATCTTATGGCTTTTGGTATTGAGTTCCACCATTTGGAGCCCTGATAGCTAAATCCTGTTGTGTATATGGTTTTGTAGGTAATGTTTCTGCAGTTGGGTAGGTGTAGTAGCAGGCAGTTCCTGGTTTCTGGGCTTGCATTTCATGTCCAGCATATATTCGGGTGCCATTCCAAATAGTATTTTGAAGATTAGGGTGCTTGTTTTGAAAAGTAGTCTTGCCTTGATTCGTAGCCAATGTAGTTTTTCTAATAGTGGGGTTGCTCTCTCGTATTTTGATTACTTGAACATCAGTCTTGCTGCCGTGTTTTGGACTGTTTGTAAGGATTTTAATGCGTTTTCCTTGCACCCTACATATAATGCATTACAGTAATCTAGTTGCAACAATATCGTTGCTTGGACTAGTAGCCTGAATGAGTGTTTAGGGAAGTAGTTTCTTATCCTTCTCAGTTTCCATAGTGTTCTGATGCACTTTGATGTAACTGCTGATATTTGATTATCCAGTGTTAGGTGTTTGTCGAAGATGATTCCTAGTATTTTTAGTTGTGATTCGATTTGGTACGTTTGTTGGTTGATCGTGAAGTTTTTGTACAATGTAGGGTTGTGTGGGCTGGATAGAACCAGGAATTTGGTTTTGTCTCTGTTCAGTTTGAGTTTGAACGTTGTTGCCCATTCTTTCATGAGGTCCAGGCCTTTTAAAATTTTGTTCAGTATGCTTGTGGTGCTGTTGTAGAAAGGTATGAAGATTGTGACATCTGAATAAAAAAAACAGGTTGAACCCCATTTGTTCCAGCTTTTTACTGAGTGGTGCCATCATGATGTTGAACAGTATTGGTGATATTGGCGATCCCTGTGGTACCCCGCACTCAGAGATCCATGGGGCAGATATCTGGCTAGACATTTTTACTAATAGGATCTGGCCCTTGGGAAGCCATTGAACCAGTTTGCCACTGCCCCGCTTATTCCCATGCTGTTGAGCAGACTTAGTATGGGTCTACTAAGTCGAATGCACTCAATATATTGAATTGAAGTAGTAATATGAAGTAGTAATATGTGAAGGATTGAAAATTTTGTCAGATATTCTGTTAGTTGTTGTGTTACAAGACCCTCCATCATTTTGGTCAGTAGTGGTATTGAGGACACTGGTCTGTAGTTCATTATATCGTGGATCTTGCTGGTTGCGTTTTTGGGGATAGGTGTGAGTACTATGTCACCTTTGTCTGTTGGGAAATGGCCTAGTTCAAACATGTATGTGATGTGTTTGGTGTAGTACTCGGTGAACCAGTCCAGTGGATTCTTCAGCATGTAGTTGGCAGAGGCGTAGCCAGGTTTTGATCTCAGGGGGAGCAGACTATACAGGCTGTCTCTGTTGCGTCCTGCCTACAAGGAAACAGTAAGTTACATCAGGAGGCAGGACACAGAAGAGGTCCCTGGACTGGCCAGAGCAGGCAACCTGTCTTCTTAACTTCAAATAAAAATATTCAAATCGAGACCATCACCTCAGGAATAGCACACCTAGTCTTTCCACTGCCAGACACCTTGTTTAAATCAAGATGGGCTTTTGTTTGTGTGGTGACTACAGGATGTGAAGAACACTACTCTTGAGCATTTTTATTTTGGGTGACAAGGCCCTTGCCCCAGAGCCTACTTTCAAATAGGGCTAGACACTTTGTGAAATAACACAAACCCCTGCAAAAAGACACCCAAAACCTATACTGAAAACTTAACACACCCTAACAGCCCTAACCCACCTATGAAAAGACAGTGCTATAAATATTACAGTGGGACCTAGAGAAGTGTTTCCATAGGTGGTCCTGGAGTACCCCCTTGCCATTCAGGTTTTCACACTATCCACAATGAATCTGCATGAAAAGGATTTGCATATAATGGAGGCAGTATATGCAAATCAATGTCATGCATATTTATTGTGGATATCCTGAAAACCTGACTGACAAGGGGGGTACTCCAGGACTACCCTAGAACACAAAACTTGCCACACCATAACAGCCCTAACCCACCTATCAGACGACAGTGCTATATATAGTACACTGGGCTCTGGAGCACCAATATACCTACTATTCGGAAACTGGAACAAGCTGCACCATTACACATTCCTACACAGATACTACATGCTAGCAGAATCCTTCACCTCAGTCAAACATGCAGAACATGGACAGACCCTCATCTATATAACATAAGAGTAGCCATACTGTGTCAGACCAATGGTCCGTCTAGCCCAGTATCCTGTTTCCAATGTGGCCAACCCAGGTCACAAGCACCTAGCAGAAACCCAAATTGTGACAACATTCCATGCTACCAATCTAATGCAGAATATGGAGCCACAAAAAAAAATAACAAAAATTGAAATAGAGACCCCTCCCTGCCCAAGGAAGCCAGACTCTAAACAGTGCAATACTGGTAAAACAAAAAGAGAGAGAGACATGCATTTTCTCCTGTACTTTGCAAAATAAAAATAGAAAAAATGTACATTTTACAAAGCAGGTACATCTCAGTCCTTACAAAGTATTAAATAAGAATAATTTTTTCTACCTTTGTTGTCTGGAAATTTGGCTGGTCCCAGTCTTTTTTTCCATGTTCCATGAGTCATCCTTACAAATTATTTTCCAGGTTGGCCTTTCCATTTCTTCGCTTGCCTCTTGTCTTCTTCCTTTCCTTCTCTACATCTGTCTCCAAGTGCACAATCCTTTTTTTCCTCTGCACCACTATTTGTCCTGTCCAGCATCTCCCTTCTGCATTCTTTGTTCCTATCCTATCCCCAAGTTCAGCATCTGCCCTTTCTGTGTCCCCATCTCCCCCCTTTTTCAGCACAAGCCTATCTGGTCTCCTTATCTCCCCCTTTCTAGCATCTGGTATCCCCACCTCTCCCCTTTTCTAACATTGTCCTGTGTCCCCATTTTCCCAGCATTACCCCCGTTACCATCTTCCCCGTTTTCCAGTATTACCTCTTTGAACCCATCTCACCCCCTTTTCACCATTGTCCCTATATCCCCCTTCCAGTGGTGCCCCTCTGTGTCCCTGTCTCCTCTTCACCTTTCCAGTAGTGTCCCTATCTCCTTCCCCCCTTTACTGAAAAGGAGGGGGATAGGGACACAGAGGAGCAGTACTGGAGAGACCCTATCTCTCCCCCTTTTCCATAGTGCCCTGTGTCCCCATTTCTTCTTTTTCTAGCATTGCCTCTTTGTGTTCCAGTGTCCCTACCCTCTCCCTGTCCAGTATTGACTCTGTGTCCTTCTCCCTCCTTATCCAGAATTTACTATATCCTTCTCTCTCCCCATGTTAACCTTCTTCCCCATCTCTTTCAGCACTCCCCATCCTCCTTAGGGCCACATATCTCCCTGGCCTGCTCCCACGGTCCATCCTCTGGCAGCTCCAAGGAGGTTTTAATAGACAGGAGACCAAGTGACGTCAAAACGGTAAAAAGAATTAGGCCAGCCTCAGTTTCCCCTACCCCGCGCAGCTGTCATCGCCGCATTCTCAAAAGATAGCAAGCAAATGTATGAGTTGCTGCATCCACGTTGTCACTCTTTATTATTGGTAGCATTTGTATTTAAGCTCACTTATATTTTCAAACATGTCGATTTGTGCAGTATACGGATGTACACAGAAGTATAACAGAATAGATTTTCATAGGAAGAGTAGTAATAGGTTATAAATTGTAATCAGTGTGTCATCTGGAGGGGCTGGTTATAGGGACACTCTAGCATGTGTTATATGTAAGCCACACTGAATCCGACTTTGCTTGGGAAAATGTGCGATTTAAATGTAAAAAAAATAAATAAATCCTTTATCCTCCACGACACTGCCTATCCTGCTGGATAGTGATGGCACAAGGAAAGCAAGTTTGGTCCAGGGAAGACTAACTCAAAATAACTTGTTCCTTAGCTGGGCCCTAGTATTAGCATATTAAAAATGCAACCATACCATGCCTCTGTGGCTATGTTCCACTAATGTCACACAATTAACTGGATTTCTTGAAAGAATTATATAAACGTAGGATGCATGACTAGGGACACAAACATATACTTATTTATCCAATATCACAATTCCTCATGTACTGCCACAAAACAACTTTTTTAGGGTGGATAGTGTTCCTTTTATTATCGACCAGATAGAGATAAGAGTTTTCAGTTTTGGCACAGTATAAGTCATCATAAGAACAAAATATAAGAAAACAAATGGACTGCATTAGGGGCTTATTGCCCATTTATATTTAAACAAAAGAGATCTGCATGAAACAAAATATTTAATTTTATTTTGACTTATAAAATCACATGCCCCTGAAACATGTTCAAAAAACAGAATAATCAATTTGTGTATCTAAAAGGTAAACTTCTACAACACAGATGAAGATGTGATTCCATGTGCCCCAATGAAAGGAGAGTTTAATTCTGCTTCCATTTAATTTCAGTATATTCTATCATCTGAAACAGCTTTAGCATTTTTACATATGGACCAACAATAAAGAATGACAATGTGCATGCAGCAGATTGTAAGGTTGCTTGCTTTAAACGTCAACAACGGCTGCGCGGGGGGGGGGGGGGGGGGGGGGGGGGGGGGGGAAGAGTGGAAACAGATTACCAAAATTGGCTTCACCCTCTCTTCTGCCTGTTTCTCCCGTCCTGTCCGCGTGGTCACTTTTTACATTCCTGAAGCCTTCTCCGTCTCCCTCCTGCGCAGCACTGGCGATTCGATTCACAGTCAGCCTTCTGCCAGCATCGGGGCCTCTCTCTGCGGAAAACAGGAAGTTGCAATAGAGTAGGCGTGACGCGCCTCAGGAGAGAGAGCCCCCGCCGCTGGCAGAAGGTTGACTGTGAATTGCCAGTGCTGCGCAGGAGGGAGCTGGAGAAGGCTTCAGGGAAGTAAAAAGTGACCATGCGGACAGGACGGGAGAGACGGCCAGAAGAGGACTCGGGAAGGAGGGAGCATTAAAAAATATTTATTTCCACGAGGCGCATAGGCGCCATTTTTTTCAAAACAGCTGTTTAGGGGAGCGACCGCTCCCCCTGTGCCCCACCTAGCTACGCCACTGGTACTTGGGGCAGTTGTCTAGTAGGCAGTATGCAGGAGCATATTTTGTCAGTAGTGACTGTACTGTGTTTAGATGGGGTGGTGTGAAAGTGGTCCATATTCTGTCTGCCGCAGTGTGGTCGTCATTTGTTTCACAGTCTTGTAGATAGTCTATGATAATTGTTTGAGGTTTTACAAAGTTGGATCTTGTATTAGCTATTTTGTTTTTGAAGTGCTGTGCAAGCTCATCTGCAGAAGGTGGTATTTCAGTTGTCGCAAGTATATTCTGGGTTTTCAGTAGTTTGTTCATGAGCTTGAACAATTTTGTGTGTTTTTCTCTTTGGGGTTTGTGTATGTGCTGTAGTGTTCTTCTTTTGCTTTCTTTATGCTGTTTGAGTATGTTCTTATTGCTTTTCTCCATATGGTTTTGTTTGTGTCCGTTTTGTTTTTGGCCTATGCTTTCTCAAATTTCCTGCATAGTTTTTTCATGAGTAGTAGGTTGTCATTAAACCATGGTCGTGGTTGGTTTTTGTTTTGGTTTTGAGTGGTGCTATTTTGTTCAGTGTGTTTTTACTTGCTTCGTCCCAGTTTCTCATGAAGTGTATTTCCTTGGGTAATAATTTGTTTTCTTCATTAATCGTTGTTGTCCAGAAGGTATTGTTGTCCACTTTCCCTCTGGCTGTGAATGTGTGTGCAGTTCTGGGTTCTCTTTTCTTACCATTTTCTTTCCATTGCAGTGTGACAGTGAGTTTGGTCTGACCATGGTACCTCTTCCCACTTGTGGTTTGGCAGTTTGTGATTGTTTTGTGTTAAGAGTCTGTGGGCTAGTATGTCTAATAGATGACCTTTTATGTGCGATGAGTCACCTTTTGCAGTTATGAAATTCCATTGGTTTAAGAAGTTCATTAGAGTTCTGGTGTTTGTATTGCTATTGTTTTTTCTAGGTGCAAGTTTATGTCTTCCATAAGTAGGACATTGGGGTGGTTGGTGCAGATGTTTGATATGAAGTCTATAAAGTCATCTTGGGCATTTGTCCAGTTTCCTGGGGGGGTGTAGAATAGTATTGATGCATAATTGGTCGGTTAGTGTTTTGTTAGTCATGTTTAGTGACTGGTTCTACTATGAAAGAGGATTTCTATACAATTGCCTCTTCTCCTCGTTTTAGTTCTGTTGATATGTATTATTTTGTATCCTGGTTGGCAGAGGTCTAGTATTGCATGGTCAACTTCGAGGTGTAGCCATGTTTCTGTTATGAGTAGTAGTACTAGTTGTTTTGTGTCTATTCAGTCTCTTAGTAGTGTTGTCTTGTTTACTGCCAATCTCGCGTTTATGTAGCCTATGGGTATCTGGGCATACATGCTATATTTAGTGTTTGTTTTCACAGTTTGTAGTTGTCTGAGTTGTTTGTCTGTTTTGATATTGTGTGTTTGTGGGGGGGGGGGGGGGGGGTTGGGTATAGTTTGTGTTTGGTTTCATGCTACCGGTTGTTTGTTTGGCCTCTGTGTTGTTGTTTGTGTTGTGGTTGGGCTCTTCCAATTGTATGGATGCTCATCTTCTTCCTGTGATGCATACTGGTATTTTGTTCCATTCTTTCAGTGTTGTTGCTGGTATTCCCAAAATCCACAGTGTTATTGTGTACTAGAGGACCCATGCTTTTATGTTTGCCATCTTGGGGTTCGTTTGTGGCTCAGACGTGTATGTGTGTGGTTGTGTGTGCGTTTGAGTTCGGTTGAGTTTGTGTGGTTTTGTGGTAGTCTTTATTTGTTTACATGGGTTTTGGGTGTGTCACTCTGTCATTTTATTTCCTGCTCGAGGGCTGGCTCATGGGTGAGGGTTTTATGCTGCAGTGTCCTGTGGTTATCCAGATAGCCTAAGTGTCTACGAGTGGAACTTGGGCTGGGTTGATATTTAAGGAGTTGCAAGTTGAACTATGTCTTAATTTCTACTATGTGAAAAGCATGATTGTCCGAATAGTCCAAGCATTTCATCTTCAGCAAGACACGGATGGCAGAACATTTTCTGGTAAAAATGAGTGCTGTATATTGGGAATGATTTCATTTGAATCCATCTAATGCGATGCACCTTTTTTCAGGGGATAATTCTTGATAAAGCCGCTGGGCGAAACATGACGCCATGTCGAATAAGACTCCCCGTTGAAAACATTTCCTCACATTAAGATAAGTGAACCAGATAATTTCACTCAAACCATTTAAATGTGATATTTAATTAGAAATATTGAAGAAACTCAAATTAATTTTGAGAAGTTGCAAAGTTTAGAAAATTGAAGACTGGTGATGATAGGAGAGTGGCAGCCGAGAAAACACACAGCTCCACTTCTCTGTTTGACTGAGGTCTTCGAAAAAAACAAAAACATTTTTTCCAAATAAAAACTTGGTAATGCATAGGCGCTATACCAGTCATTACTAAGAGTGGAATTATTTCAGCAACAAAAAAATACATAGAAAACTACTTACTCTTCTCTACAGTCAGCATTTCTACAAGAGAACAAAAGTGGGAAGAATCAATTCATGTAATGATACAGATGCTAGAACCTACCTATATTATGTTAACCAGCTCTTCCTCACACCCACCAGTCACCCAGCTATCAACATTTCTAATCACTGACTTCAGTTTCAGTAAATAATTATGAAATTGTTCACCCTTATAGTCAGAAAGCTTTTCTACAAGAGAACAAGAGGGAAGAATCATTTCATGCAGTAATACTAATACTGGAACATACATACACTTTGATAACCAGTTCTTCTCCAGCACGTTCTAAATTTTTTTCTATGTGGTACCATCTTCATATCAGTCAGCCAATTTACCAAGTCATCCTCACGCCTGTCAGCCACTCAGTTACCTACATTTCTAATGACTGACTTAGAAACTGGAATAGTTTCAGCCACAGTAAATTATAAAATTACTTTCACCATTATCTGCAGTAAGCTTTGCTACAAGAAAACAAGAGACTAACAGATTCTTAAATATTCCTTTAGAACTTCCTCCTCAAGGATGAATGCATTCACTGTATAACTCAGCCCTGTCCCTGCAAATAATTTTGCTCCCAGAGCCTCACTCCTGCATCTTCCTATGTTATTGATATCCCAGTGCTGTCTAAAAATCTTACCTAAATAACACAGGAAGGCCATCACTTTTAAACCATGTAGTCCAGTTATCAGGAGATTCTCACCCAGTTACCTACATTCCTGATGAGTGACTTAGAAACTGGAATAGTTTCATCCATAGTAAATTGTAAAATTACTTACCATAATCTGCAGTAAGTTTTGCTATAAGAAAACAAGAGAGACGGTGACATTAAGAGATATTTAAAAATTCTTTCAGAACTCCCTTCCCATGGATAAATGCATTCACTGTGTAGCTCAGCCCTCACCCTGCAAATAATTTGGTTTCTAGAGCCTCACTCCTGCATCTTCCTATGTTATTGATATCCCAGTGTTGTCTAAAATCCAGTGGCGTACCAAGGGGGGGGGGGGGCGATGGGGGCGGTCCGCCCCGGGTGCATGCCGCTGGGGGGGTGCTGTGCGCCTGTCGGTTCTTCGTTTTCATGCTCCCTTTGCCCCGGAACAGGCAGAGGGAGCATGAAAATGAAGAGCCGGCAGGCGCGCGGCAACCCCCCCCCCAGCGGCGTGCACCCGGGGGGGGGGGGGTTCTTTCGCCGGGGGGGACGATGCACATCGGCGATCCGCCCCGGGTGTCAGCCCCCCTAGGAATGCCGCTGCTAAAATCTTACCTAAGTAACACAGGAAGTCCATCGCTTTTAAACCAGGCAGTCCAGTTATCAGGAGATTCTCACCCAGTTACCTACATTCCTGATGACTGACTTAGAAACTGGAATAGTTTCATCCATAGTAAATTGTAAAATTACTTACCATAATCTGCAGTAAGTTTTGCTATAAGAAAACAAGAGAGACGGTGACATTAAGAGATATTTAAAAATTCTTTCAGGACTGCCTTCCCATGGATAAATGCATTCACTGTGTAGCTCAGCCCTCACCCTGCAAATAATTTGGCTTCCAGAACCTCACTCATGCATCTTCCTAGGTTATTTGCATCCCAGTACTGTCTAAAATCTTACCTAGGTAACACATGAGGTCCATCACCTTCAAACCAGTCAGTCCAGTTACCTACATTTCTATTGACTGACTTAGGAACTAGAATAATTTCAGCCACAGTTAATGGTAAAATTACTAACCAATATGCGAATAAAGTTTTGCTACAAGAAAATATGAGGTAAGAATCAGTGCATACAGCTAGAGACATTAATAATATCAGGGATTTAATAATTCCACTAGAACTTAATTCCCAGGGATGAAATGCATTACTAAATACTCTGGCCCTCTCCTCACAAATACTCTGGTTTCTACATCTTCCATCCTGCTCCTTCCTGTGTTGCTGGTAGTCACATAACAGCCTCCCCCCACAAATCTCTAAAATCTTATGGAAGTGACACAAAGTTACCACCTCTATACCAGATGCCAAATTATGATCATGCACGTCAGTCATCCAGCTGTCTAAATTTCTATAATGAAGTTTACTGACATAGAACTCGAAGTATTAAAAACAAAGTTGTTTCAAAAAGAGTTTGGTCTGTGTCCCCTCTCAAAGATAAAACACTTTTCAGATATGTGAGGATCTATTTAACTTTAGTATGAAGGTATAGATCAGCAAGAGCATCTTATGAATCACTAATTAAGAATAACTCAAGATGGGCTCCTCCAGGACAGATTGTGATCTCCTACCCATTTAAACCATCCTGAATGGGCCAGGAGCCAATATCAGAGTGAGCATTGACATTTAAAAAGGAGATAGAGCAGCTTTTAAACTAGAAACTGGGGGAAGGCTGACAGTCGCTCAAAAGTGGATGGTTTGGAACAAGGTATCTTTCAAAGCTATCAGCAAAACAGGGAAAATAGAGCATCCCGAAAACGAGGTGGCAGGTGTAGACCAGGTGTCTTTAATAAAAAGCAGACAAAAGATTAAAAATTATCACTGCCAACTGCTGAGCAAGATGCAAATAGGAACAACAAACCTAGTTTGAAATGTCTATATGGAAATGCAAGAAGCCCAAGAAATAAGATTGGAGAGTTAGAATATATTGCACTAAATGTAAAAATAGATATAACAGGCATCTCTGAGACCTGGTGGAAGGACAACCAGTGGGACATTGTCATACCAGGATACAAATTATATTACAGTGATAGGGTGGATCGAATTAGTAGCATTATATGTTAAGAAAGGCCTTGAATCAAATAGACTACAAATTCTGCAGGACACAAAACACATTAGAATCTCTATGGATTGAAATTCCATGTGCAAAGAGGAAAAGGATAGTGATAGGAGTGTACTACCATCCACCTGGCCAAGATGAACAGACAGATGTAGAAATGTTATCAGAAATTAGGGATGCAAACAAACTGGGCAACACAATAATAATGGGTGATTTCAATTACCCCGATATTGACTGGGTAAATGTAACATCAGGGCATGCTAGGGAGGTAAAATTCCTTGATGAAATCAAGGACTGCTTTATGGAGCAGCTGGTTCAGGAGCCAACAAGAGGAGGAAAAATTCTAGATCTACTCCTTAGTGGAGCGCATGATCTGGTGCAGGAGGTAATGGTGCTGGGGCCGCTTGATAACAGTGATCATAACATGAAGATCTGATATAAGCTCTGGAGTAAGTATGCTGTTACCAATGCTAATTACCTTGTCATATCAATTAAGTAACGCACATTGTTATAGAATTCACCTGGATTTCCATGCAGAAATCTAGGTGCATTGTTAACTCTTAATAAGCAATAATAAGCACTAACTGGCAATCATTACAATTTATGCACACAAATCCCTAAGGATATTCTGTAACACAGTGTGACTAAATCCTAACAGACTCAGCCAAAAGGAGGAGTGGATATGGATGGGGAAATGGGCGTTTTGTGGGTGTTCCAAAATTTACCTGCATTATTATAGAATATGGCCCAGTGAGACCACATCTACGCGCAGGGATTTACACCATGTTTTCGTTGGTGTAAATGGGTACACATACTTTTAGTTGCAGTGGTCCGTCTAGGTGTTTTCTATATACTGTGTATAAATCCAAGCATTTTTTATAGAATATGCTTAGATGAAATTGCTTACCGTGTGGTAATATTAGGCGTCATATATAGAATTCCCCCCCCCGCCCCCCCGTTAGCGGCTAACCAGTTATATCATGTGATATAACTGGCTATCCACTAATATTCAGCTCATCGCCAACTATATTTGGCGGCCAAATCAGGCCGCAGAAATAGCAGGTCAATCTTAGGCTGGTTTAACTTAACTGGCTCCCCCAGAACACGGCAGCCAGACTTATATTCGGCAAACCAAAATACGAAAGCGCAACACCCCTTCGCAAAAAACTACACTGGCTCCCACTCAAAGAACGCATCACGTTCAAACTCTGTACCTTGGTCCATAAAATCATCCATGGTGACGCCCCAGCCTACATGTCGGACCTAATAGAACTACCACCCAGAAATGCAAAAAAATCCTCCCGCACATTCCTCAATCTTCATCCTCCCAAATGTAAAGGCTTGAAATACAAATCAATGCATGCATCAACCTTTTCCTATACAAGCACACAGCTCTGGAACTCACTGCCACATAACCTGAAATCGGTCTATGAAATGACCAATTTCCGCAAACTCCTGAAAACGTATCTCTTCGACAAAATATATCATAAAGAACAACACGCGTAACTCTACTTTCTTTAAGATATCCAGGAATGTTCTTTAAGATATCCAGGAATGTTCTTTAATGTCTTTTGCTTTCACACTATCATGCACCTAATGTCTATGGCTTTAACACTATCATGTATTTTACCATCATGTACCCAAAACTTGCTGTAAAACCAAAAGTACATTCTTTTCTATTTCCAGTATCCACGATGAATTGTAAGCCACATTGAGCCTGCAAAGAGGTGGGATAATGTGGGATACAAATGTAATAATAATAAAAATAATAATGACCTCTCCACTCTCATCTCTCCCTACATTCCTCCCCGTGAACTCTGCTCACTAGACAAATCTCTCTTGTCGTTCCCCCTTCTCCTCCACCGCTAACTCCAGGCTTCGTCCCTTTTCCCTTGTGGCACCTTATGCCTGGAATAGACTTCCTGAGCCTGTACGTTTAGCTCCATCTCTACCTGTTTTCAAATCTATGCTGAAACCCCACCTTTTCACCACTGCTTTTGGCTCCTAGCTACTACTCAATTGCCTCCCCTTGTTCCTTCTCACCCAGTACTTCCCTCGCCCCTAATTGTCTTGTCTGTCTGTATTATTTTTAGATTGTAAGCTCTATTGAGCAGGGACTGTCTCTCTATGTCAGGTGTTCAGCGCTGCATGCGTCTGGTAGCGCTATACAAATGTTAATATTATTATTATTATTATTATTATTATTAACTGGCCAGTGCTGAATATTGGCTTGGCTGGTTAAGTTTAAACTGGCCAAAAATAAACATGATATTCACTGCCAGTTCCTGGAAATGGCCCAGCATTGAGTATCTGGTCTCAACACCGACCATGGGAGTTAGCCAGGCTGCCTCCTGCAGTCTGAATATCGGCCCCCAGGGATTTTTAGTTTTTTTTTATATTGGAGGAAATGGGTTTGGGTTTGGGGGGAGGAATGGGGTGGGCCACAGGGTCAGGTTATACCATTGGGGAGGGGCCCCTAGATCACCAGAGGGGCTGATACATGGATCTGGGACAGTGTGGTCAGCTTGGGGGAAGACAGAGGGTGCCGGTACACACCCACTCCTCTTAACCAACCCTTCTACACTGCCCTGGACCCTGGCGTTATTTTTCCTGTGGTAGTCACGTGGTTAAATTTTGCATGCCTTGGGTTAACACATGCATTCATTTAAATGCAACTGTGGTAAGGGTTTCCATGTGAAACCCTTTCTGTATCGCTATCCCATAGTAAAACTGAGCTAAACCTGAAGTGATCATATGGAAAGCCTTCTGCATCGGCCCCTAAGGATGAAAGCATTCACTGTGTAGCTCAGCCCTCTCCCTAATTTTTGTTCAAGATCCTCACTCCTGCACATCTCTATGTTGTTGTTATCTACATGTACTGTGATGTCAAACTTCTCCCAAGCACTGCCTAAAATCTTACCTAGGTAACACTGGAGGTTCAACAACTTTAAACCAGGCAGTCCAGTTATCAAGAGATCCTCACTCAGATACTACAGGTCTATAGAATGACAGGGACTGGAATAGTTTCAGCCACAATAAATTATAAAATTACTCACCATTATCTGCAGGAAGATTTGCTACAAGAAAACAAGAGAGACGGTGACATTAGCAGGTATTTAATATTTGTCCTGGATTTATTCCCTAATGATAAATTCATTTAGGAGCCCTTTTATTAAGCTGTGGTAGGGCAAAATGGTAGAGACTATTATAACGAACAAAATTACAGAGCATATTCAAAAGCATGGATTATTGAGACAAAGAGGGGCATTTTCGAAAGGGATGTCCACGTTTCGATTTGGACGTCCTTGCAAAACGTCCCGATCCAGGGGCGAGGAAACCCATATTTTCGAAACAAGATGGATGTCCATCTTTCGTTTCGAAAATACCATCAGAGATGTCCAAATCCTCAAATTTGGTCATCCTTAGAGATGGACGTCCCTAGACATGAACGTTTGATTTTCAGCGATTTTTGAAACCAAAGACGTCCATGTCGGAAACAACCAAATGCAAGCCATTTGGTCATGGGAGGAACCAGCATTTGTAGTGCACTGGTCCCTCTGACATGCCAGGTCACCAACTGGGCACACTAGGGGGCACTGCAGTGGACTTCAGAAATTGCTCCCAGGTACATAGCTCCCTTACCTTGTGTGCTGAGCCCCACCAAACCCCGCAAACCCAGTATACACAACTGTACACCACTACCATAGCCCTTACTGGTGAAGGGGGGCACCTAGATGTGGGTACAGTGGGTTTCTAGTGGGTTTTGGAGGGCTCGCTATTTCCTCCACAAACGTAACAGGTAGGGGGGGGAGATGGTGCTGGGTCCACCTGTATGAAGTGCACTCACCCACTAAAACTGCTCCAGGGACCTGCATACTGCTGTCACGGACCTGAGTATGACATCTGAGGCTGGCACGACATATTTTTAAAGATGTTTTTGAGGGTGAGAGGGGGTTAGTGACCACTGGGGGAGTAACGGGAGGTCATCCTCGATTCTCTTCGGTGGTCATCTGGTCAGGTCCAGGTGAACACATCCAAGTGTTCGTCAGGGACGTCCTTCTTTTTTTCCATTATGGGTCAAGGACGTCCAAGTGTTAGGCACGCCCAAGTCCCGCCTTCGCTATGCCTCCGATACACCCCCTTGAACCTTTGACATCCCTGCAACAGAGTGCAGTTGGGGATGTCCAAAATCGGCTTTCGATTATACCAATTTGGATGTCCCTGGGATAAGGACGTCCATCTTCCGATTTATGTCGAAAGATGGACGCCCTTGTCTTTCGAAAATGAGCCCAAAAGTCAACATGGATTTAGTGAAGGGAAATCTTGCCTCACCAATGTATTATATTTCTTTGAAGGGGTGAACAAACATGTTGATAAAGATGAGCCGGTTGATATTGTGTATCTGGATTTTCAGAAGGCGTTTGACAAAGTACTTCATAAAAGACTCCAGAGGAAATTGGAGACTCATGGGATAGGAGGTAGTTCTGTTGTGGATTAAACACCGGTTAAAAAATAGAAAAAAAAAGAGAGAAGGGTTAAATGGTCAATATTCTCAATGGAGAATGGTAGTTAGTGGGGTTCCCCAGGGGTCTGTGTTGGGACCGCTGCTTTTTAACATATTTATAAATGACCTAGAGATGGGAGTAACTAATGAGGTTAAATTTGCTGATGACACAAAGTTATTCAAAGTCGTTAAATTATTGGAGGATTGTGAAAAATTACAAGAGGACGTTACGAGACTGGGAGACCAGGCATCTAAATGGCAGATGACGTTTAATGTGAGCAAGTGCAAAGTGATGCATGTGGGAAAGAGGAACCCGAATTATAGCTACATCATGCAAGGTTCCACGTTAGGAGTCACAGACCAAGAAAGGGATCTAGGCGTTGCCATTGATGATACATTGAAACCTTCTTCTCAGTGTGCTGCTGCGGCTGAGAAATCAAATAGAATGTTAGGTATTATTAGGAAAGGAATGGAAAACAAAAATGAGGACATTATAATGCCTTTGTATCGCTCCATGGTGCGACTGCACCTCAAATACTGTGTTCAATTCTGGTCACGACATCTCAAAAAAGATAATTGTTATGACCTGGTAAGTGTGAGCCCTTGTGCCCCGACTGAGCACGGCGAAGATGGAGTGGCACCGCACTCGGTCAGGCAGCCAGACAACCCCTAGCTTCACCTGGGAAGTGACCACCGTTCCCTGGGAGTTGAGCCCCAGGTGCAGGCGGCCACCAGGACTTCTGGAACCGGCGGGGTTGCATAACCGCTGACCAGGCTGGCGAGCAAGCAGACACAGTCCAATAGCCAAGTAATCCGTAGGGCAAAGAATAGTCAACACAGTCCGAGGTCTAGGCAGGCAGCAAACAAGCGTGGTCAGGAAAACAAGCCAAGGTCTGGAACACAGGAAACACTGGAATCCGGATAGCTGATATGGAACATGGATGAGAACCACGACCTCTATGCAGCAGAAGCCAAAGCAACGAAGGGCTGGGGGCAGAGCCTTAAGTAGTGGAGGAATTAGGCTCAAACATGTGCAGCTGATCCAAGATGGCTGCCCCCATCAGCAGAGTAGCACAGCGCCCAAATATGGGCTTCCTTCCTGTTCTCGTAACAAGATGGCTGCCCCCTCATGAGCTAAAGATGGCTGCTGTCCTTGCTCCAAACCGGATGACGGCTGCCGGACTAGGAAACAGAAACCGATCCATCCTGGAGAAACCACATCCAAAATAGCCGGCTATCTCTGCCGGACCGCACCTCGCCGGCGAATCGGCCGCGCAGGCCTGGAGCCAGGTGAGGAACGTAACAATAATGGAATTAGAAAAGGTGCAGAAAAGGGTGCCGAAAATGATAATAGGGATGAGACGACTTCCCTATGAGGAAAGGCTAAAGTGACTAGGGCTCTTGAGCTTGGAGAAAAGGCAGTTGAGGGGAGATATGATAGAGGTTTATAAAATAATGAGTGGAGCTGAACGGGTAGATGTGAAGCGTCTGTTTACGCTTTCCAAAAATACTAGGACTAGGGGGCATGCGATGAAGCTACAATGTAGTCAATTTAAGACAAATTGGAGAAAATGTTTCTTCACTCAACATGTAATTAAACTCTGGAATTCATTGGCAGAGAATGTGGTAAAGGCAGTTAGCTTAGCGGAGTTCAAAAAAGGTTTGTACGGCTTCCTAAAGGAAAAGTCCATAGACCATTATTAAATGGACTTGGGGAAAATCCACTATTTCTGGGATAAGCAGTATAAAATGTTTTGTACTTTTTGGGATCTTGCCAGATATTTGTGACCTGGATTGACTGCTGTTGGAAACAGGATGCTGGGCTTGATGGACCTTTGGTCTGTCCCAGTATGGCAATACTTATGTAAGGCTAACGCATAGGTAGCGAGATAGCGCGGGCACCCAGTGGTAATTCCAAAGTTGGCATGTGTTGGTTCCGGTAATCTCTACTGCAGGGGGCGTTCCGAGTAGAGAGTTGCATGGGGACAGAAATCTTATCCGTCCCCACTGGAATCTTACCTATCCTCACCCATCCCCGCAAGAATTTAACCTGTTCCCACCTGTCCCCGCAAGAATTTCATGGTACATAAAAAAATTCTGGTTGGCTTTCTGTCTCTGCAATGCAGGCAAGGAAGGAACAGAAGCTGGAACTTGGAACACTCTGGTGCGCACATGTAAGACTTGTCTCTGAATCACTGGCACTGTGTGCTGAGAAGTTGCCACATGCGCGTGCTAGTAGGTCAGATGACATCTGATGCTTGTGCCTGTGTCAGAACTGAGGTCTGCACATCAGCCTGGATGCAGAGAGGATTAATAGTAACATTGTAAGTGACAGCAGATTAAAAACCTGAACGGTCTAGTCTGCCCAATAATCACGCTGATTATCAATTCATAATTAAATCAACAATGAATGTGATATTATATACTTGGTTATGTTCTCTTTTTGGCATTTCTGGACATAGACCATAGAAGTCCGACCGGCCCTATCCTTATGTTCTTTATGTCGTTTAAGCCCACTCCAGCCTATTTGTCTTCCCACTAGCAGGAAACAGACTGTAAAAGTCTGTCCAGCACTGTCCTCATGTTCCAGCTACTAAAGTTGCTGTCTAAGCCTTTTCCAGCCCATCCTAAACCAGATGCCATATACGAGACACAGATCATAAAAGTCTGCCTAGTATTGGTCCTAGTTCATCATAGCTGGAGTCACCATCTAAGCGTCACTGGACACATCCACACACATGCAGCCATTTAAGTTTAGGTTTTTTTATAACTTCCATTTTCTAATTAAAGATCCTGTTTTCAACCCATGCCTTTTTGAATTCCGTCACCATTTGTGTCTCTACTACCTCCTTAATGGAGACTTTCTGTGTTGTTAAAACAAGGAGGGGGAAGAGACAACACTCAAAGAACTTGGTACTTGGTAAGTGAGAGGCTGGCGCAAGTACAGCATACACTTCCACAGGAACCCCGCAGGAATGGCTTCCGTCCCCACGGGAACCCTGAAGGTTCCACGGGATTCCCACGAATCCCATTCCCATACAAGTCTCTAGTTCCCAGTGGTAACCATCAGTGCAGCCACATTGGTGCACACTGCATAATTACTGTGTGAGTAGCACGTGAGCCCTTACCGCTAGGACAATGGGTGGCGGTAAGGGCTCAGGCAGTAAATACTGCTACATTTAATTTTAGTGCACGGCCATTTATTGCTCTACTGAAAAATACCTTTTTTCACAGCCACAGTAAAAAATGGCCCAGCACATGCCGAAAGCACACGCCCACATTACCGCAGGCCACTTTTTAGCACAGGTAAGTAAAAGGGCCCTTCACTAAGTATCTCTGCCCTCTCCCCACAAATAATTTGGCTCCCAGAGTCTCACTGCTGCATCTTCCTATGTTATCAATATCTACATGTTCTGTGACAGCAGACTCCTTCCCAGCACTGCCTTCAGACCAGGCGGTCCAGTTATCAAGAAATCCTTACTCAGATACATTTCTGTCCTTTGACTTAGGAACTGGGGTAGTTTCAGCCACAGAAAATGATTATAAAATGACTCACCAAGTTGTGCAGAAAGGTTTTCTACAAGAAAAAAAAAAGGGAAGAATCAGTGCACACAAACAGACAGTGACATTTAACAGGTACTCAAATATTCCTCCTAGATAAATGCATTCAATGAGTAGCTCAGCCCTCTCTCTGCAAATAATATGGCTTCCAAAGCCTCCCTCCTGCATCTTCCTTTGTTTTCAGTAGTGACAAATACTGGGGCAGCAGACTCCTTCCCAGCACTGTCTAAAATCTTATCTAGGTAACATATGAGGTTCACCACCTTCAAACCAGGCAGTCCAGTTACCAAGAGATCCACACTTAGATACTACATTTCTATAGAATGGCAGGAACTGGAATAGTTTCAGCTGAGGGGGCACTGTTGAGCCACTGACAAGCACGGACATTTGAAACTGTCTCTCCTCTCCTTATCTAGAAAATTGTTCCAAACAGATTGTTAACTTTTGCAAATTATTATTATTACTAGTAAATAATGCCCGTTTCAAAGGCAAATGAAACGGGCGCTAGAAAAGTTTTCCTCCCTCCCACCCACGGAGTTCAATTGAACACCCCCCCCTTCCGCGTGACGACCCCGTGGACCCCCGCTTTCTGCGATGATGTCAACCCCCCCCCCCATTCCCGGCGAAAACCGGCCCCCACCGCCGTCGAGTACCTGTGATGACGGGGGACCCGAACCCCCGTCAGCCGAAGTTCTGTTGTCGTGTTGCCTGGCGTTGCTTCCTGAATAAAGCTCTCTTCAAGTTTCTGTGCATGCGTCTGACGTCAGACGCACGCAGAGGAACTTGAACAGAAGAGCATTCAGGAAGCAACGGGGAAGGCTAGAACAGGACTTCGGCTGTCGGGGGTTTGGGTCCCCCGTCAGCACAGGTACTAGCGGCGGTGGTCGACAGGGTTGCGGAAGGGAGGTCCAGGGGTCTTAACGTGGACGGGGGGGTTGTTGACTTCGGAGGGAGGGTGGAGTGTGCAAGTCGGTGGGAGGGGATGAGGTTTACAGGTGAGGCTGGGGCGGGTGAGCGATGGTGTTTGTTGAATGTCATTGCACCGCCCTCGACGTCATGACGTTTTGACGCAAGGGCGGGGCAAACAGTCATGGTGGAAAAGAGAAATTCCGATCTACACCACCATGCAAGAGGAAGTTGCAGCTTCATTTAGAACGTTGGGGTTGCGAATTATGTCCAGAAGGGGCGTGGCTGAGGGCGGGTCTATGAGTGAGAGTGAGTGGTGCATGAGTGAAAGTGAGTGGCTCTGACAGCCTAGCCTACCAACAGTGTAGGGCTTCACTGTTTCCCTGCCACAGACTGAGCTTCAGAATGTTGGAGGTGATAATTATTTATAGATTATTTTTTTGCAAATCCTCATTATAAACCTACACTCAACATGTCAATGTCGAAACTAACCAAAGAGGACTCCACTACTACCCTTCTACAATCTGGATCTAAACGAAGTAAACAAGATCCTCCTTCACCAGAGAAATTCTCCGGGAAGGCCTCTTACTTCAGCTGACCTTATGATGGATGAAATCTGTGCTCTAAAAGACCTCACCACTAAGCATTATGAAACCACATGTGATTTAAAACTACAAATACAATCGCTTACAGCTTCACACTCTGCTTTTCAAATCCGAGTGGAATCTCTGGAATCGCTAGCAGATCAAGCGGCCCTTTCTCTAGCACAATACCGGGATCAGACGACCCAACATATTCGCAAACTGGAACTGATTTCATTTAATTGTGCAGGCTCCATTATTGAGTCTTTTAGATTACTGTAATACAATTTACTTGGGCTGCCCTTCCTAATTGTTGAAAAAACTACAAAAAGTCCAAGATACAGCTTTATGCTTGATTTATTCACTGAAAAAATCCGACAAACATTCAGTATCCTATGTTAAAACACATTGGCTTCTTGTACTGGCAAAAAGGTAATTTAATTTATTTTTTGTTTCTTAAGGGCTTCTTTTTACAAAGCTGCAGTAGTGATTCCCAGCGTGGGAAATGTGATGAAGCCCATTCAATTCCTATAGGCTTTGTTGCATTTCCCGTGCAGGAATCATACCGTGGTTTTGTAAAAGGAGCCCTATATAAGGTATTATTCAGATTGGCACCTTATTATTTGATCAAACACTTTATTTTTGCACCTACTAGCTCTTTTAGGAATATTAAGTTGTTTGCTTTTCCTTCCCCAAGGGACAGGAAAAGACTTAGAAGGAAAAGACTTAAACAATTGGAAAACTTGTTTTCTTTACTGACTTCAAAATTGGACAAGGAAATTTTTGGTATGCTCTTAAGTGCTACTGGCTATAGGAATTTTAGACATCTAATTAAGACATGCTTGTTTCAAAAATTTGTACTGGATAAGGATTAGATCTGATGTTATTGCAGGTTATCTTATAAATTGGATTCTATCATATTGAGAATATGTATAATGTAATTCCTGGACATAAGTGTTTCTTCTTTTATGAGATTTTGTTATTTCTGGAAATAGCCAGTTTTTCTCGGTATTATCCACGTAAAATTGCAAGGTGTACTACGGAATATAAGATAAATGGTTATGTTATGTTGTAACTGGGAGCTATACCATACAGTGTCTGCTAGCTTAAATACTGAATGCGCCTCTATCGACAACCAATGTAGAATCACCAACAGTGGAGTCACCCTATCATATTAAGTGAGCTGCAGTATTTTGTGCTGTCTGAAGTTTCCTCACCACGGCCATTTTACAACCTGCATATACAATATTGCAGTAATCTAAATTAGCTAGAACCAATGTTTGAACTAGTAAATGAAACGCATTTGAGGGAAAATACACCCTCACTCTTCTAAGTTTCCATAAGATTCTTTGGCAGATTTTTTAAAATCTAAAATTCTTAGTTTACAATCTTCCTTTGCATTGTCTCCATCTAGGTTTAACTTCGTTAATGAGGAGGACTGTCCTGACGAGGCACTAATTCCTACTGCTCAACGGAGCAAATTTAAGCCATGTTCATTAGTCTTTTTCTAAATTAAATTCTGCAATGAGTGTCAAGTCTTGTGAATTGAATGCGATTCCTAATGCCTGGATTAAAATCACAAAACATGGATTAATCCCATTTTTGTTGCAGATGGTTAATCAGAGTTTATCTTCTGGTGGTGTTCCTTTATCATGGAAACCCTCTTTGATTTGACCTATTTTAAAAGCTGCCCCTTCAGCTGTTTTGGAAGAAGAGAATTTTAGGCCTATAGCAAATTGTAAAGTTTCTAGCTAAAGTTTTGCACAAAGTAGTTTTGGAACAATTTTTAAGTAGATTTTGTGGAAAGAAAGAATGCTTTACATCCTCAGCAAGCAGGTTTCTGTGTAGGACACAGTACAGAAACTACTATGACAGCTTTATGGATGAGGGATATGTAGCATTGATTGTGTCTTTAGATTTAATGTCAGCATTTGATCTTGTGGAATATAAATTATTGTGTGAGTGGTTACATGATATTGAGTTAGAGGCTCAATATTGAATTGGTTTGTATCTTTATTTGCAAGATAGATCTTCTTGTGTTAAATTTCAGTCATCAATCTCAATACTTTTGCTGTGCAGTATGGTGTCCCCCAAGGTTCATCATTATCTCCCATGCTTTTTAATATATTTTTGAGTCCCTTCTTTACACTCATTCAAAGTTTTAGTATTGGTGTCCATCTTTATGTGGATGTCATTTTGTTGGTTGCAAAGGTAGAAGCCCGTGTCCCTGATTTAATTTCTTTGCAAAATTACCTTGATGCCATTCTGGGTTGGCTTCAGGACCATTATTTGGTCTTAAATATTGACAAGGCTGTGGTATGTTGCATTTCTGGGCAGGTTGAATGTCCTTCTAAACTATCCAATGTAATTGTAGATACCTTTGCTCTTATCACCCATTATAGAACAGAAAATTGTGACCTTAGCACATGAAGAATATAGGTTGGAAGGAATATTTAATAGGCTATGGCCTGTGATCAAGTACAGATCAAGTTATTACTATCTTAAAGGACATTCTGATCACTGCTAAGTTAGGTCATTGGCCACCATCTCTTGTTCAGATGGCTAGCACCAGGACACCACACTGTTATTTATCCTCTGGCTAACATTGGTATGCAGTTTGATAATATGCTAATGTATCCTTTGGACCATCTCACTTGGTTCAGCCACTGGATCCCAGTTTGTGTAAGTAGATACACTTTCATTTCCAGTGTGAACCTTATCAGTTTAAAGAGGTTGACAGCTCCTGCTGGAACAATTCTTCCTCCTGCTCCCTGCCTGCCAAGCTCTCATATTCACCCACTATATCACACATTTTGTACTCCCTCAGAACTGAACATTTTTGTTTTCACCTGTTTTTTCCCCAAAATATTTTTTTCTATTGCACCCTGAGTACATGGCATCCACCTTCCTAAGTTGCTGTACAGTTCGAACTATTTACTTAACAATACCTTGTGCAGTCATACACCTCTGGTCTCCATCATTATTAATGGGCCAGCCTATTTCATGCCTCTGGTTACCAATGACTCTATTGAAATTCCAGACCTTATCCCATACATTGTGCATCCATTTCCTCTTGGCATGGGGGAAGAGACTCTAAACTATTGAACTTGACAGGACTCTATGCCTATATTGATCACCTTAAGACAACCTCCAAAAAAGTGACTCATACCATCGTTTATCAGAACAGACAAATTCAACAAACTGTTTAAAATCTGCTACAAGATACTTATGTCTCTGCATGGGAACTTTTATTTGGATATTCACCTACTGCTGATCATGTCTTTTATGTTCTTTTTCACACTATTATTTTAACTGTTGTATAACTATTGCTATGCATCAGGATTTTCCTGTGCTGTAAAATGAGACGCATGTACATCTCCATGCAGCCCATGTCCTACAAAATACCATAAACATTTTAAGGTAGCTACAAATAATTTTTTCACAGCATCTACCTCTGAAATCAATTTAATTTGGCCTGCTAATTTGGCTTTTTCTACTGCATTGTATACTAGGGTCAATCATAGTATATTGTTGATTCCCACACTATCATACCCTCACCCATGGCATCCTGGTACCATTAGGCCTTAACCGCCTCAGAAATTCCTGCAGCCCTTATGCACTGTCCATTCTCTCTATGACGGGCACTGAGGTGGCATATTGAGTTTTCCCACCCAGTACTGGCTGCCCTACTTAAGACATGAGGTTTGGACTCATAATGGGACTTGCTTATCTTGACAGGGAACCTGCTGGAACTAGCAGGAGAGGTACTATTGGAGGTATGTGATGCATAAAAGAATGGCAAGCTAGTCACTGCGGTGTATAAAGCAGTGGCGGGTGTGACTGCTGTATTAGGTACCCAGGTGTGCTGCCATCTTTTCCCGTGCACACTTAAAAAAAAAAAAAAAAAAGTGTGGGAGATGTCAGCATTACCTTGTGTGGATCAGAGTCTAACCTGAAAATTAGCCTAAGGATCCAGGGCCTACCCAGAGAATTAGATAAAGGTCTCTGGGAGAGCAACATTGACTCCTCCTCTCCCCCCCCCCCCCCCCCAATCTGATCCCTGGTGATGTCAGTGTAGGTAGACAGACAGGATGTCTCCTACCCTTTGGGGCTTAGATTACATGTCTTAGGACCAGTGCTCAGGAAAAACAATAGAAACTAAAAAAAACTGGTCTCCAACAACTGGGCCTTCAGAAGAAGTCACACCTCATTGGTAATCAGGAAATATCAAATCAAACAAACCAAATTATACACATGAAGGTGTTAGGAAAAAAAGAGAATTCAGATGGGTGAGGCTTAACAACCATATAAGAGACAATATGGTAGTTAAGCCCCACCCAATGCATCCCAGGTTGCACCAGGCAGGACACGGTGCCGCTATTTTGATGGCACATCCAGCAGGAGGAGGGACTAGGACTCCTTCCCTCCTCCGTCAATGTAGGAGGGGTGGGGGGCACTGCTAGGCCACCAAGTCTAGTCTTCAGGATGGGGAGCAAAGCCAGGGGTCCCACTGGAACAGCATGGTTTTATTTATTATTTTGGGGGAGGTGGGGAGTCTGGAGCCCACTGGACCATCAGACCCCTATGTCCTTGATGGGTGGGTGGGTCAGGGGTCCACTGGACCACCAGGTCTGGTCTTTGGGAGGTGGGGGTCTAGGTTCCACTGTACCACTAGGGCTATTTCACAGGTCAGGGCTCCCTATTACACCCCTCCTCAGCACAACCCTAATGCCAGCTCTGAGCTGGTGTTGGGTTTTCCACGGGAGAAGTGCCCTCGTTTGGCGCGCTGCCCTCTGAGCATTGGGAAGGACCAAAGAAAGGAACTCAGAACCAGATGAAAGCCAGTCACATCTGACATTTGGGAAATCATAGCTGACAGTGACATAAAGAACCTTAGCTAAAGCTCTTCCTTAGCTCTCACAGCTGTTTATCTCTACAGGGATCCTCCCCTCCTTTCTCCTGCTGTGAGTTTCCTGAGGCACTGTCAGCATTTTTTGTTTTTTGGTGGGGGCAGACACTTTACCTTTCTCTTGTCTTTCCTTCTTCAAGTGGTAAACAGCCAACACAACCAGTAAACCACAAGGGATTATCACAGACACCAGAATGAGGGTGAGAGAGACCATCCAACGGGACACCCGCTGGTAAAATACAGCTGAAAAAGAAAAGATAAAATCAGCTGATGGCAGCTTTAATTATTCTAGTATCACACACTTACTAGGAAAGTCTATATATGGCACATGAAGTTAGGTGCTAATTCTGCACCGACCATTCGGCACGGAAATGTGTTCTAACGAATGCAAGGTGCCGAAAGGACAGATCAGCACGAAAATACATTTATGTGCTGAGTTATAGGACAGTGCCCAAGTGCATCCACATGTAACTGCAAAGGGGGGTTTCTCATGGGAGGGGCATGGGCAGCTCAGGAGTGTTCCAGAAAATTGGGCACAGTTTTATAGAATACTAGTAAAAAAGGCCCGTTTCTGGAACGAATGAAACGGGCGCTAGCAAGGTTTTCCTGGGAGTGTGTGTGTTTGAGAGAGAGAACCAAATATAGAAATGTTCCTCTCTGAAGAGGAAAGACACAGTTGTATCCTTTTTTGGATCCGATTGTAGGAGGTGCTGCTGAGCAGAGTGGAGGAACAATCTAATGGTTAGTGCAGTGGACTTTGATCCTGGGGAACTGGGTTCAATTCCTACTGCAGCTCCTTGTGACACTGGGGAAGTCACTTAACTCTCCATTGTCCCAGATACAAATAAGTACCTGTATATATTAGTAAACTGCTTTGAAAGTAGTTGCAAACCCCACAGAAAGGCAGTATATACTGCAGCTAGACTAATATTCGGAAAAGCAAAATATGAAAGTGCCAAACCATTACGAGAAAAGTTGCATTGGCTCCCACTCAACGCATCACGTTCAAAATATGTACCCTAGTTCACAAAATCATTCATGGCGAAGCCCCAGCCTACATGTCAGACCTGATCGGCTTACCACCCAGGAATAAAAAATCATCTCGCACATTCCTTAACCTTCCGAAAGGATGGGCTCCATCTTAACCAGAGTGGGACCAGGCTGCTGGCATCGGCGTTTAAGAAGGAGATAGAGCAGCTTTTAAACTAGAAATGGGGGGAAGGCCGACAGTCGCTCAAAAGAGCATGGTTCGGGATAAGGTATCTTTCAAAGATATCACCATAACAGGGAAGATAGAGTATCCTGATAGTGAGGTTGCAAAAGAGATTGTAGTAGATCGGGTATCCTTAAATAACAATAAAAATCAGACAAAAGATTGCCAATTAATACTGTCAAGTACTAAGCATGATGTACTTAGGAACAACAAACATAGTTTGAAATGTCTATATGCGAATGCCAGGAGCCTAAGAAATAAGATGGGGGAGTTAGAATATATTGCACTAAATGAAAAATTAGATATAATAGGCATCTCTGAGACCTGGTGGAAGGAGGATAACCAGTGGGACACTGTCATACCGGGGTACAAATTATATCGTAGTGATAGGGTGAATCGGATTGGTGGAGGAGTAGCATTGTATATTAACGAGAGCCTTGAATCAAATAGATTGAAAATTCTGCAGGAAACAAAACACTCCTTGGAATCACTGTGGATTGAAATTCCATGTGCAAAGGGGAAAAGGATAGTGATAGGAGTGTACTACCGTCCGCCTGGCCAGGACGAACAGACGGATGCGGAAATGTTAAAGGAAATCAGGGACGCAAACAAACTGGGCAACACAATAATAATGGGGGATTTCAATTACCCGCATATAGACTGGGTTAATGTAACATCTGTACACGCAAGGGACATAAGATTTCTTGATGAAATCAAGGACAGCTTCATGGAACAGCTAGTTCAGGAGCCGACAAGAGAAGGAAAAATACTAGACTTAGTCCTTAGTGGTGCTCATGATCTAGTGCAGGGGGTAACGGTACGAGGGCCGCTTGATAACAGTGATCATAATATGATCGGTTTTGATATTGGCATTGAAGGAAGTGAAACTAGGAAATCAAGTACGCTAGCGTTTAACTATAGAAAAGGTGATTACGACAAAATGAGAAAAATGGTGAAAAAAAGACTGAAAGGAGCAGCTCGCAGAGTAAAAAACTTGCGTCAGGCGTGGATGCTGTTTAAAAACACCATCCTGGAGGTTCAGGACAAATATATTCCACGTATTAGAAAAAAGGGAAAAAAGACTAAACGTCAGCCAGCGTGGCTAAACAGTAAGATAAAGGAAGTCATTAGAGCCAAAAAACAATCCTTCAGAAAGTGGAGAAGAGAACCAACTGAAAGTAACAGGATAGATCATAAGGAATGCCAAGCCAAATGCAAAGCGGAGATAAGGAGGGCAAAAAAGGACTTTGAGAAGAAATTAGCGTTGGAAGCAAAAATACATAGTAAAAATTTTTTTAGATACATTAAAAGCAGGAAACCGGCCAAAGAGTCGGTTGGGCCGCTGGACGAAAATGGTGTTAAAGGGGCGATCAGGGAGGACAAAGCCGTAGCGGAGAAATTAAATGAATTCTTTGCTTCGGTCTTCACCGAGGAGGATTTGGGGGGGACACCGGTGCCGGAAAGAATATTTGAAGCGGGGGAGTCGGAGAAACTAAACAAATTCTCTGTAACCTTGGAGGATGTAATGGGTCAGTTCAGCAAGCTGAAGAGTAGTAAATCACCGGGACCTGATGGTATTCATCCCAGAGTATTAATAGAACTAAAAAATGAACTTGCGGAGCTACTGTTAGAAATATGCAATCTGTCCCTAAAATCGAGTGTAGTACCGGAAGACTGGAGGGTAGCCAATGTTACTCCGATTTTTAAGAAGGGTTCCAGAGGAGATCCGGGAAATTATAGACCGGTGAGTCTGACGTCGGTGCCGGGCAAGATGGTGGAGGCTATTATTAAGAATAAAATTGCAGAGCATATACAAAAACATGGACTGATGAGACAAAGTCAGCACGGATTTAGTGAAGGGAAGTCTTGCCTCACCAATCTAATGCATTTTTTTGAGGGGGTAAGCAAACATGTGGACAATGGGGAGCCGGTTGATATTGTATATCTGGATTTTCAGAAGGCGTTTGACAAAGTGCCACACGAAAGACTCCTGAAGAAATTGCAGAGTCATGGAATCGGAGGTAGGGTATTATTATGGATTAAGAACTGGTTGAAAGATAGGAAGCAGAGAGTAGGATTGCGTGGCCAGTATTCTCAGTGGAGGAGGGTAGTTAGTGGGGTCCCGCAGGGGTCTGTGCTGGGTCCGTTGCTTTTAATGTATTTATAAATGACCTAGAGATGGGAATAACTAGTGAGGTAATTAAATTCGCCGATGACACAAAATTATTCAGGGTCGTCAAGTCGCAGGAGGAATGTGAACGATTACAGGAGGACCTTGCGAGACTGGGAGATTGGGCGTGCAAGTGGCAGATGAAGTTCAATGTTGACAAGTGCAAAGTGATGCATGTGGGTAAGAGGAACCCGAATTATAGCTACGTCTTGCAAGGTTCCGCGTTAGGAGTTACGGATCAAGAAAGGGATCTGGGTGTCGTCGTCGATGATACGCTGAAACCTTCTGCTCAGTGTGCTGCTGCGGCTAGGAAAGCGAATAGAATGTTGGGTGTTATTAGGAAGGGTATGGAGTCCAGGTGTGCGGATGTTATAATGCCGTTGTATCGCTCCATGGTGCGACCGCACCTGGAGTATTGTGTTCAGTACTGGTCTCCGTATCTCAAAAAAGATATAGTAGAATTGGAAAAGGTACAGCGAAGGGCGACGAAAATGATAGTGGGGATGGGACGACTTTCCTATGAAGAGAGGCTGAGAAGGCTAGGGCTTTTTAGCTTGGAGAAGAGACGGCTGAGGGGAGATATGATAGAAGTGTATAAAATAATGAGTGGAATGGATCGGGTGGATGTGAAGCGACTGTTCACGCTATCCAAAAATACTAGGACTAGAGGGCATGAGTTGAAGCTACAGTGTGGTAAATTTAAAACGAATCGGAGAAAATTTTTCTTCACCCAACGTGTAATTAGACTCTGGAATTCGTTGCCGGAGAACGTGGTACGGGCGGTTAGCTTGACGGAGTTTAAAAAGGGGTTAGATAGATTCCTAAAGGACAAGTCCATAGACCGCTATTAAATGGACTTGGAAAAATTCCGCATTTTTAGGTATAACTTGTCTGGAATGTTTTTACGTTTGGGGAGCGTGCCAGGTGCCCTTGACCTGGATTGGCCACTGTCGGTGACAGGATGCTGGGCTAGATGGACCTTTGGTCTTTCCCAGTATGGCACTACTTATGTACTTATGTACTTATGTACTTCCCCAACTGTAAAGGTCTAAAATATAAACTAACGCACGCATCAACCTTTTCCTACATGAGTACACAATTATGGAACGCGCTGCCGCGCACCCTAAAAACGATCTATGAACTGGCCAACTTACGCAAACTACTGAAGACCCATCTCTTTAACAAGACATACCACAAAGATCAACACCTGTGAATCTCCCCCACATGTATCCAGAATTGTCTCATAATGTTTTCTTGCAATATTACTATCATGTTCTAACATTATCATGTAACCCAAAAACCTTCTGTAATACCAAATGTCTATTCTCTTCTATTTCCACTATTCATGATGTATTGTAAGCCACATTGAGCATGCAAAAAGGTGGGAAAATGTGGGATACAAATGCAATAAATAAATAAATAAATAAAATATAAAGTCCCAATCCCTTTCATGATATAAAGTAGATCTCAATCACATGAACACTTTGTATTACTGAAGCTTCTCTGTCTGACTATAACTGACCTGGTATAGAAATCGCTGATTCTTTCTCTTGGTTGAGGATAACATTTCTGATGTGACAGGAAATCCTGCCATATTGGTTTGTTCTCTGAAGGGAAGTTTTGATGTTGAACAGACCATTGTGCTTTTCTGTTTCTGTCTCAGATGCTGGTGTCAGACTCTGTCCATTTTCATGTCTCCAGGTCACTTCAGGCTCTGGAAACCATCCTTCAGATTGACACAGGACACTTATCTCTTTGTCCTGATGTTCATTCACAGAGATGGAAGGAACACTGCCCAGAACTATAGGAAAAGAACATCCTGTTGTCAGAATATTAGAGATTGCCTCAGGTAAATTTAAAATGAATCAGAGAAAATCTTTCTTCACTCAACGTGTGTAATTATACTCTGGTATTCGTTGACAGAGAATGTGGTAAAGACAGTTAGCTTAGTGGAGTTTTAAAAAGGTTTAGACGGCTTCCTAAAGGAAAAGTCCATAGACCGTTATTAAATGGACTTGGGGAAAATCCACTATTTCTGGGATAAGCAGTATAAAATGTTTTGTACTTTTTTGGGATCTTGCCAGGTATTTGTGACCTGGATTGGCCACTGTTGGAAACAGGATGCTAGGCTTGATGGACCTTTGGTCTGTCCCAGTATGGCAATATTTATGTACTTATGCATTCAAAATATAACTGTGAAAGGAGAAGCACTACTAATAGGCGATTTTAATATACCAGATATTTACTTTACTTTATGACAGACTTGTATCCCCGCTAATACCATCATAGTTCAAAGTGGATCACATACAACAAAATGAACCAGTTGCTTAAATAGACATCATCAGTTAACAATATGATGCCATAAAATAAAAACATTTACTTCAAATCTATTAAAAGTTACACATTAAAATATTTTTGAAATAAAAAAAGTTTTGAGGGCCTTCCTAAAGGTTAGATAATTATTAATTTTGTGAAGATCTAACAGTAAGGAGTTCCAGACTGAGACTGCCTGATAGAAAACGGAAGTGAACAAAATCTTCTTAAACCTAATCTTTTGCACCAAAGGAAATTTTAGTAAAAATTGTCCTCTTAAACGACCTGATTTAGCACTAGTAGATACATTTATTGTTGTTAATAAATAAGATGGAACCTCACCAGCAGTAGCTTAAAAACAATGATCTTAGTTTAAACTGCTCCCTCGAGTCCATTGGTAGCCGCCAATGTAGATTGAGTAGATATGGTGTAATTGAATCATTAAGACTGAAAGAAAAAAAATCAGTCGAGCTGCCGAATTTTGAATAATCTATTTAGTGAAGTCTTGGCGATTTGGGTATCCCTATTGTGGGGTCTTTTTGAAGTGGGAGATCCTGGATTCTGTACAGGGGGAACTATTCCAGCAGTTGATAATGGAACCCACACAGGATGGGGTCATATTGGAGTTAGTGCTTACTAATGGGGAGAATGTTTCTGATGTTATAGTAGGTGATCATCTGGCAACAGAAGGCCACTTTGGTTCTCAAAAGCAGTAGTTGAAAAGAAAACATTTTTCTCTGTTGGTTTCTAAAATTCGATTATGAGCCATCCAGGGTGAGGGAAATATGTAGTGCATCTGAATGTAGCTCACTGAGCCTAGAAAGTGTGTATGTGTGTGTTGGGGGGGGGGGGGGGGGGGGGGGGGGGAGGGGAGGGAAGTTTGAGGGCTGGATAAGACTAGGCAAGAAAATGGGTTCCCATAGATAGACCATTTAGACCCAGGCACTATATGCAAGCCAAAGAGGAATCAAGTTCTCATATGCCCATAGTTGTGATAATCAATACCATTATAGTGATGTAGGGTGTTCAATAAATTCCACACTCCTAAACTGTTAATGCTTCAACAATAAAAGGGAAACCCCAGGAGAGTTCAGTATAGGCTGATCCTTCAGCCGAGCAAATGTATCAGCAAGTCTAGCCGTTACTAAGGCCCACTATCATACTCTGTACATCATTAAATCTCCGTGGAAAACTTTAGAGAAACACCCCCCAACCTTTAATTGAGGAACTCTGCAATCCACTAATTCAATGCAATTCTATCCAATTCAGTCTTTTCAAATAGCAAGAACTAGTAAAATGCTAAATGGCAGAGCGAGCTAGTTAGCTTAAATTCCACAAACTTCTGTTGTCTCACTGCAACTCGTCCACCGTAACAACCTAACATTCTATTTGCTTTCTTAGTCGCCGCTGCACACTGAGCAGAGGGTTTCAACATATCATCAACGATGACACCTAGATCCCTATCCTGGTCAGTGACTCCTAATGTGGAACCTTGCATTTCGTAACTATAATTCAGGTTCTTCTTTCCCACATGCATCACTTTGCACTTGCTCACATTAAACGTCATCTGCCATTTAGATACCCTGTCTCCCAGTCTCGTAAAGTCCTCTTGTAATATTTCACAATCCTCTTGTGATTTAAAAACTTTGAATAACTTTGTGTGGTTAGGGTGAAAATGTTATGGCCAGGTCAGAGTGACTTTAGGAGTGGCCAAGTGGTTAGGGTGGTGGACTTTAGTCCTGAGAAACTGAGTTCAATTCCCCCTTCAGGCACAGGCAGCTCCTTGTGACTCTGGGCAAGTCACTTAACCCTCCATTGCCCCATGTAAGCCACATTGAGCCTGCCATGAGTGGGAAAGCACGGGGTACAAATGTAACTAAAATAAAAAAATTATGAAATCATGCTGTTTAACAGGTCTGTTAGAAGGGTGGGTGGAACCATAGAAGGTGCAGAACTATGGTATCCAGTGGATGTTTTTGTGGGTTGAGCAGTGTATCATGGATATTCCATGTGGAACACAGAAGAATGAAATGTATGATGATTTTCCTATTTTTAAAATCTATTTTGCATTATGTGTGATGAAGAACATATTTCCAATAGAATGTTAATGAATACATGGACTTTGAGAGACAGTCTTATTTAAATAATATTTTATAAAATGGAATTTTGGGTGATGATGACAAATTGACCTGGATGCTGGAGTTTGATATTTGCTTGCCCATTGAGTTAATGAGCCGACTTGCCCATTGAGCTCTGTTTTAAATATGTTTAATGCTGGCACTGTATTTTTGTGAATAAGTTTTGATTCATACATATGTCAGATTTATAATAAATATATTTTCTGTTTGCCAATATACAGTGGGGGAAATAAGTATTTGATCCCTTGCTGATTTTGTAAGTTTGCCCACTGACAAAGACATGAGCAGCCCATAATTGAAGGGTAGGTTATTGGTAACAGTGAGAGATAGCACATCACAAATTAAATCCGGAAAATCACATTGTGGAAAGTATATGAATTTATTTGCATTCTGCAGAGGGAAATAAGTATTTAATCCCTCTGGCAAACAAGACCTAATACTTGGTGGCAAAACCCTTGTTGGCAAGCACAGCGGTCAGACGTCTTCTGTAGTTGATGATGAGGTTTGCACACATGTCAGGAGGAATTTTGGTCCACTCCTCTTTTCAGATCATCTCTAAATCATTAAGAGTTCTGGGCTGTCGCTTGGCAACTCGCAGCTTCAGCTCCCTCCATAAGTTTTCAATGGGATTAAGGTCTGGTGACTGGCTAGGCCACTCCATGACCCTAATGTGCTTCTTCCTGAGCCACTCCTTTGTTGCCTTGGCTGTATGTTTTGGGTCATTGTCGTGCTGGAAGACCCAGCCACGACCCATTTTTAAGGCCCTGGCGGAGGGAAGGAGGTTGTCACTCAGAATTGTACGGTACATGGCCCCATCCATTCTCCCATTGATGCGGTGAAGTAGTCCTGTGCCCTTAGCAGAGAAACACCCCCAAAACATAACATTTCCACCTCCATGCTTGACAGTGGGGACGGTGTTCTTTGGGTCATAGGCAGCATTTCTCTTCCTCCAAACACGGCGAGTTGAGTTCATGCCAAAGAGCTCAATTTTTGTCTCATCTGACCACAGCACCTTCTCCCAATCACTCTCGGCATCATCCAGGTGTTCACTGGCAAACTTCAGACGGGCCGTCACATGTGCCTTCCGGAGCAGGGGGACCTTGCGGGCACTGCAGGATTGCAATCCGTTATGTCGTAATGTGTTACCAATGGTTTTCGTGGTGACAGTGGTCCCAGCTGCCTTGAGATCATTGACAAGTTCCCCCCTTGTAGTTGTAGGCTGATTTCTAACCTTCCTCATGATCAAGGATACCCCACGAGGTGAGATTTTGCGTGGAGCCCCAGATCTTTGTCGATTGACAGTCATTTTGTACTTCTTCCATTTTCTTACTATGGCACCAACAGTTGTCTCCTTCTCGCCCAGCGTCTTACTGATGGTTTTGTAGCCCATTCCATCCTTGTGCAGGTGTATGATCTTGTCCCTGACATCCTTAGACAGCTCCTTGCTCTTGGCCATTTTGTAGAGGTTAGAGTCTGACTGATTCACTGAGTCTGTGGACAGGTGTCTTTCATACAGGTGACCATTGCCGACAGCTGTCTGTCATGCAGGTAACGAGTTGATTTGGAGCATCTACCTGGTCTGTAGGGGCCAGATCTCTTACTGGTTGGTGGGGGATCAAATACTTATTTCCCTCTGCAGAATGCAAATAAATTCATATACTTTCCACAATGTGATTTTCCGGATTTAATTTGTGATGTGCTCTCACTGTTACCAATAACCTACCCTTCAATTATGGGCTGCTCATGTCTTTGTCAGTGGGCAAACTTACAAAATCAGCAAGGGATCAAATACTTATTTCCCCCACTGTATATAGAGGGACATTTTTGATATGATGTCTAAGTCTGACATTGGATGTTTTGCACAAAATGTCCAAAACCCAAATAGGAAAGGTGGTCATTTTCGAAAAAAAGGAAAACATGTCTTTTATTTCAAAAATACCATAGATTATTCCAGGGACCTGCATGCTGCTCTAGTGGACCTGAATATAACATCTGAGGCTGGCATAGAGGCTGGTAAATATTATTAATCACATTTTTGGGGTTTGGGAAAGGGTCTATCCCTGATTCCCTCCACTGGAAGTAGTTCCGAGTCAAGTGTGCACCATTTCTGGAGGGAAGGAAAAAAATCCAGGAAATGGTTAGCACGGCAGTAACCCAGCAGTAATCGGGTCTTTACCGCCAGGTTACTATGGGAGCCTTCAATGGGTGGTGATAAGGGCTCCCCACCACATGGCCACATGGTAAGAGTTATATTACCGTGTAGACATTTTTTGGGTGGCTTTTACTGGCTGCAGTAAAAAGGTCCCTGGCACACAGGAAAAATGGCCCCCACAGCTACTGCAAGGCCCTTTTTCCGGCTGCTTAGTAAAAAGACCCCTCTGATATTTCTTCAAGGCTTCCACAAATGACCATCAGGGAGAGTTTTGAAAATTCCAAAATCAGAGGTTTAATTGCCCCTCATAGTTCTCTAATGACTCTGTCTTCTTCATTATTGTGTTATTATCTTTGAGCATTTCCCATTGAACAGTTTTCAGAACTTTAACAGAGTGTTCTACCTCTTTAATTCTTTGATCTTGCCCAGCCAAAGTCTGAATTTGTGAATGTACTTGAATTTGAAGAAAAATATTCATTTCTAAACCTTTATCAATCTTACATAGCTGAGACTTCTCCAAGGATCCAATTGCTGCTCAAACTTCTCTCAGCATTTTTGAGCCACATACCTCTCCCATGTGGATAGACTCTCTGGGGTAAGTTCTCATTATTCCAGGAGTATCCAATAGAACAACCAAGGAATCTCTAGTTGGCTGGGGCTTAGTGAGATATCCAATGCTGTGGGAATAGGCTCTCCTTCACCAAGCTCTTGAGTCCTCTGGTCTAAAACACCTCTATTTTGGTCTTGTAGTTGGTTATCGACTGCTGAGGAAGAAGCATCACCCGACAGATAGGAGCGTATCTCTCCTTTGCGCTTTACCATGATTACCCTGCAAGCTTGTGCAGTAGTTACAGTGACAATACCACGTTCTGCTCAGTCATGATTTTTTGAAGAAGAGGAGGCAACCCTCAACTGGCAAATTGTCAAAAACTAGGAGAGATTTTCTTGGCTGGCTAGGAGGAGATCTGTTGTTTCCACTTCCTGGGTCTTGCTCTTGTAAATTGAGGATGCTATAGAACATGCTGTGAGTTGCAAACATATGGTTTGAACCTTCTGATAATAATGCTGCTTGTGAAAACTGCACATTCTTCTGGGTGCTAGATGTGTAGTCCGTTGATTGTGCAGGTAGCTGATTATTATTTGAGAACTGTTCTCAGGATCTATCAACCAAATAGGTCTCTGAGATCAGCAGGGACTGGTTTATTATCTATTCCAGGTTTGCAGAAGATCCATTTTGAAGAGATGAGGCAGCAAACGTTTTCGATAGTGGGTCCAAGATTGTGGAACTCATTGCCGGAACAGATTAGGATAACGATGAATACAAGTCAATTTAAGAACACGTTGAAAACAAACTTATTTGCAGAGGCATTTGGGATTTGAAATAAATAATTTATTTACAGTTGGCTAGAGAAATCAATGATTGTATAGCAGAGATAAGTGAATGTGTTTGTATTTTGGTTTGTCATTCAATTTTATGATTATGTATGTATTTTTTGTAATCAGCATAGTTATTATGCGGAATATAAATAAACAAACTAAACTAAGTGATCCCCTAGACAAAGAGCATCTGTCAGTCATTAGTGGAGGTTCTCAAGGAGTCTGGATGCTCTGAGCTGTGCCATTCTGCTTGCATAGATGGTGACTGCAGCTGTTGTGGTTGTTGTGTCATATGAACTGCAAGTAGATCACTTCAAGTAAATATCACACTCTTCCATGCTTTTCAGTAGTTGGGAGACTGGGATCTGTTGGTCAGAAGGTAGTTTTGGGAGGAGGATCAAAATCTGCTCATGTATGGAATGGTGGTCTTGGAGCATTTGTAACTGGTGCTATTCAATATGGGGTCCTGAAAGACTTTCCTCCCTACAAGACCAAGTATTCAAGTCTTTTCCTGGCAGTGCAGTTGAAGATGGGTTTGATCTTTTAGCTTTTGGGGGGCTGCTTTGACCACCACTGATTGGTGTGTGCTAATCTGTTCATGAGCCCTTCAGCCCAGACCGAGGCCTAGGAAGGATCTTGACCAAGGCCTAGGGTAGACCAAACAGGCACTACGCACAACTCCAGCCACCAAGCCCCACACACGCAGGACAAACAACCAGCACCACCAGAAAAAGAGACACAGACCACTCAGGCGGGCCGAATGGGAACCCACTCGTACAGAGTCCAAGCATGCGGGCCTCACGGCCGAACAGGAACCAAGTCATACACTGGGAAGGGAGAAAGAAAAATGAAGGGTCCTCCAAGGGACTGGAGCACAAGCAACGCACACAGCGCTAACTAGAGACACAAGGGAAAGGGTGACGGACAGAAGCTGCACAAGGCTGTGCTACATGGCAGACAAGGATAAGGGAAGCCCCTCAAAGGAATACTCTAGGCTATACTGTACAGCACTCAAAAGGTAAGAGGAAGCCACCTATAGGAATACACAAGGCTGTGCCACATAGCGCACAAGGGTAAAGGGAATCCACACACAAGAATGCACAAGGCTGGCCCCACAACATACAAGGGTAAAGGGAAGCTGCCTATAGGAATACACAAGGCTGTGCCACACAGCGCTCAAGGGTAGAGGGAATCCATACACAGGAATGCACAAGGCTGGCCCCACACCACAGAAGGGTAAAGGGAAGCTAACAGAGAAAGTTGCCTTAACATACACAGATCAGATAAGGAGCAATGCTCACCATAATCAGGAGACAGGCTCAACAAACAAAGGGAAAAAACAAGCTAAAGGGAAAGGCTGCTACTGAGACACTAAACTGCAGGAAGCAGGGTATACACAGCAGACAAAGGTAAGGCAAACAAACAAACAAAGGAAGACTTAAACAAACAGGAGCAAACTAAGGACAGGGTGACTGCCAACAGAGGCAGGACAACAAGAGGCAAATACTAAGCCCAGCACATAAAGGGTTACACAGAGGAAATGGAAACTTAAACAAACAGACTGGAACGATACAACAGACAAGCTTACCACAGATAACACTACATCAGCGAAGTAAGGAACAGACTCAGGTGCAGGGGAGTGAAACAATCAAGCGCACGCTGGGAACACCCAGGAAACACAGAACCTAGAAGCTACAAGGAGAGTAGGCAAACTCCAACAAACACACAGAGTGCTAGAGCACAGACAGAGAACAGGGAGCAGGCTTCAGCTGACAGGAATAAAATGCTAAAGCAAAGGTTGTAGGGAGAGGTAAGGTTAAGTAGATCTTGGCTTCTGACGTATGCAGCTACAGATGTCAACTTAATCCCTGACAGGACAATGAGAAGCGAGTTCCAGCTATTCCCCTGCCTGCTAGCAAAATGGGTTCCAGCCATTCCCCTGCTTATTTAGCAGAATCATAACAGTGTGTAAGCTGTGAATAGTTATGTCTAGGTGCTGGTTGTGTTCTGTACTTTGCTTTGAGTCTCTTAGAAGTTATGGATATAGATAAGGATGCTTGCCAATTTTTCGATTATAGGGCCTGTAAGAACTTGTGAACTGGTAGATCAAATCACTTTTTTTGCTGTGTCCATACATTTCAGAAGACTGGTCAGTTTCCGATTGGGCTCAGCAGGTCTCTGCAAGGATAGAGATCTGCTTCACCAATTACTTAGAAACTTTTGAGTAAGTGTTGTCTTCAGAGATGTTGACAAGAGATATTTGGCTCCTGCACTGATGGCTGCTCATGAGGAGTTTCAGTAATGGACGGCTCAGTTGTGTCATAATCTGGGTGGTTTGAGGTAAAACCCCATTCTGGGGTCTGGGCCACTTGTGAGTCAAGTTCTTTGAAGAAAGTGCCTTCAGAATAGTGAGACTATGATGGCTAGTATTCTCTGGGCATGGGGCACTTGTTGCTGAGGGGTCAGGTCTTGACCCAGGTAAGTTGGAACACTAGCCTGAAAAAAGGACTGACTGTCCTGAGTAATCTTCTGCAACAGTTGAAGCAGAAGGGATACGTTTTGTGAGGCTGCTTGAGATGGCGCTATTGGTGACTCCTCACATGTCGGCATTATGGGGTGGAGAGTGAGTATCAGATCCAGTGTACCTTAGCAGATGGTTGTTGGGGTGGAGGTTATACAGGGGCAGTATGGGTCCTATTCAATGATGCTTTGGTTTTATCCATCTTAGTTGATGCTGTATGCTTAGAGCTGCCTCCTGAAGCATCAGCATGTGCTGACTCTGGTAGCCTCTGGGTGGTGCTGTAGGCTGCCTTGTGCAATGTGCCAGCAACCTCTTTGTTCTTCTTTCTGGCCTCACACTCCTCAGTTTGGTCCTTCGAGCTGCAAGGCAAAGAGGAATATGGACTTGTATGGCCTGAGGAGGACCCATGTGCGTCAGCTCAGGGTGTTGTGCACTGCTGCACAGAGCTGATGTTAAGAATGCATTGATCAGGCAGGGATGCATCAGAAGACGATGTTAGCTAAAGGATATGATATTTGTAGAAGCACTGATACAGGTCTGGTTGAGTCAAGCAGATGAATGAAACTAAAGCCCGTTTTAGCTGTGGTAAATGCAGGAACAACTGCCTGAGCCTAGAAAAGTTTTTTAGGCTTATCCATTCTGGGGCCATCTGGATGATGTCACCATCTGTGTGGATGCATCCATCCTATTTATCAATAGAAAAACAACCTGAGAGAATTCTTGTGAAGTGAAAAGCTTTTGGTGGTCTTAGTCTCAGAGAGTTTAAGTTACTTATTTGAAAAATTATCACGTTTTCCTCAGCATTTCCCAGAGGGTTCTACTAATCATTCTTACAGGGAAGCTTTTGGGTGACTTCTCCAGGTGCCTTAGAAGGATCTTATCTAGGTTCATGATGATCTTTGTTCCATTTAATACATTTTGACATGTGGCTTTCTTTGCTGGAGGTGCCTGGCTTTGTACATTCACTCCTGGTTCATTCACTGTCCACACAAAATCTCCATCACTTCTCTGTCTCCGTCCTTATCAATGTGTCTGTAAGATCAGCGAGTCCTGCACTGTATCCACAATATGGCAGTGTGATGTCTCCTGCAATAAAGGCTCCTTATGTCTTTAAGTCAATGTTAGAACAAACAGAAAAGATGGAAAGTCAAAAGAAAATGAAAACTTCCACTTACCGGCTACTTTCAGCTGCACTATTGCTTCTTCATAATAAGTATCAGATTGAAAGTAACAGGTGTATGGTCCTTCATCATTGAACCCAATATTGCTTATTCTCAATGACACACTTCCACATGAAATGTAATTTTTGATGAACACCGTCCTGCCTCTGTATTCTGAGATCTGATGCTGGTTCTGATCGATCCCATTCTCGTACTGGTGCACAATTACGTTGGTGATGGTTTGAAGCCAGCTCACTTGCATATGCTCAGCGCTGATGGCTGGGAAGAGGTGGCAGGGTAACACAACATCTTCACCCAGAACGGCAATCACTGGCTGATCAGGGCCAATGACTTTAAAGTCTTCTGCTAATTATATGATAAACAAATGGAAAGACATTAATTAGCAATGGAAAATATGGGACTGATTACTGAGAGATGCAAAGAATAAAAATGACCAATAATTCTAAAAACTTTTCTCTGTATAAAACTGGATAATCTTCAAAGTGATCATCTCAGTCTGTATAAATCATGACTCCTATAACAAGAAGTACCCATCCCAGAGAGTGAGTGAGTGTGAGTGCCATTTATTTCATTTATAAATCACACTTTCAAAATCTAAAGTTGATGTATATCAAGATACAAGCATAAAATCACTTAAAATACCAAACAAAATCATAAGAGTCATATAACAGAAAAAAGCTTTTTGGAACAACCAAGCCGTTAGTTTGTTTTTCCTGAAACAACCCTAAACCTATCTAAGTTCCTTTGCAAGAATTGGGAGGGGGGGAAATCACCAAAAAAGCTCCCTCCCTCTCTCTTCTCTATATCAATCATGTAAGCGAAAGAGAAGGGACAATTAATAGATGTTTCCTGGATAGACCTGAGAGCTTGAGTTGGGATGTATGGAAATAACCTACCAATTTTGATCTACCAACAAAAGTAATTTCAACAGAAATCACTAGTTAACAGGAAGCCAATATAAAGAAGCAAGAACAAGAATTATATATTTTGGAGTGTGTTCATTACTCTTCCACCTCTAATCACATGTAGGAACTTCACTTGTATAGCACAGAAACTTCCTCCAGATCACCTCCTCCCTTCCTGTGACAAGAGCTACTTTTCAATCCTCTGCCCCCAGTGCATTCCCATCGGCTGGATGCTTCCTACTGTCTCTGCTGCTGGTTACAATGGGAGCAGGCAGGGCCATGTGGGGTGGGGGGGGGGGGGGGAATGGGGCAGAGGGAACTACAGATAATTATTTTAAACACATAAATACAAAAAGACATAGACAGCAATCATAACCTCCTGAGTCCTGAACACATCTCAAAGTCCCCTCTTCCCTAAATATGTGGCCAGAATATATGGGAAAAGTTTGCCAATGGCTTAATCTGGCCCTGCCTACAACTTGCAGGGGTAGTTGTGGGCGACTAATTTTGGAGGTGGGTCAATTTGGGGGCTGGGTGGGTTAGTTTTACAGGGTAGTTTACAGGATGAAGTGGCAGATATGGAAGGGTAATTTCTTGAGCTGGGGCAGTTACAGGGCAGAAGGTTTAGGGGATGGAGCTGTTTGTGGTGTGATATAACAGTTGTGGGGGCAGTTTGGGGTGAGGAAGTTTCAAGACGTAATTTTAGGGAGGTAGGGGCTATTTGTGGGTTTTGAAGAGTAGGGAATTTCACCTTTTAAATTGCCTTGTTGTAACAGGGTCTATGCTCCTTTGGATAGGAAAACCCAGGGCCTGGAGAAAAAGGTGAAGGCAGGGACTAGAAACCAAAAACTAGCATCAGCCTCCACAGGGAGTTATATAACATAAGTTCCTGGTGAACTGCAGAATCAATCCCTGGGGATAAATGCAGAGAAGAGAAACCACCTTAACTCTGAAGACAGGACCCTCCAGTCCCTCCAAACAAAGTATTGGACAGTTATTCCTTACCAATCCTGCTTCTAGGTGGGACTTAGAGGAGAAGTCTACTGCCCTATAAGAGGCTGGAAGTTGAGACAGAGCTCAGTCTTCCTGTTGAAAGTCCAATGGAAAGAAGCTGAGCCAGAGGCTGAAGACTGCACTGCATGGGAGAAGATACTAACTTGTTATTTTCCTTCTGATCTTTACCTGTTAAACTGTTACATAAGTACATAAGTATTGCCATATTGGGACAGACCGAAGGTCCATCAAGCCCAGCATCCTGTTTCCAACAGTGGCCAATCCAGGTCACAAATACCTGGCAAGATCCCAAAACAGTACATTTTATGCTGCTTATCTTAGAAAAAACAGTGGATTTTCTCCAAGTAATTTTAATAATGACTTATGGACTTTTCTTTCCAGAAGGTATCCCTTCTGGAAACCCCTTTTTTAAAACCCGCTAAGATAACTGTTTTTACTACATTCTCTAGAAACAAATTCTAGAGTTTAATTACATGTTGAGTGAAGAAATATTTTCTTGGATTCGTTTTAAATTTACTACTTTGTGTGCCTCCTAGTCCTAGTATTTTTGGAAAGAGTAAACAAGCGATTCATGTCTACACGTTCCATTCCACTCATTATTTTATAGACCCCTTCCTTATCTACCCTCAGCTGTCTCTTCTACAAGCTGAAGAGCCCTAGCCACTTTAGCCTTTCCTCATAGGGAAGTCGACCTATCCCCTTAACCATTTTCGTCACCCTTCTCTGTACCTTTTCTAATTCCACTCGTTTTTGAGATGTGACCAGAATTGCACACAATATTCAAGGTGCGGTCGCACCATGGAGCAATACAAAGGCATTATAGCATCCTCATTTTTGTTTTCCATTCCTTTCCTAATAATACCTAATATTCTATTTGCTTTCTTACCAACCGCCGCCACACACTGAGCAGAGGGTTTCAACGTATCATCAACGATGACATCTAGATCTCTTTCCTGGTCCGTGGCTCCTAACATGAAACCTTGCATTACGTAGGTATAGTTCCTCTTCCTCACATGCATCACTTTGCACTTTCTCACATTAAACGTCATCTGCCATTTGGATGCCCAGTCTCCAAGTCTCGTATGGTCCTCTTGTAATTTTTCACAATCCTCTTGCGATTTAACAACTTTGAATAACTTTGTGTTGTCAGCAAATTTAATTACCTCACTAGTTACTCCCATCTCTAGATCATTTATAAATATGTTAAAAAACTGATGACAGCACAGACCCTTTGGGAACCCCACTATCTACCCTTCTCCATTGAGAATACTATTTAACCCTACTCTCTGTTTTCTATCTATGCTTTCAAGATGGCCGCCGACAGGAGAGTCACGGAGCTACTGCTCCGATGACCCCGACTGATAAACGGCCAAAAAGAACCGCTCAAATGCCGGAACGGTCTAAAAAGTGGTCGCTAAACACGGGGATCGCTGATCCATCCAGCTGAACCCCAGTACAAACGGACGACACGCAAACCGATCGCGGCTCACTACCTGCCTCATGGCACACTGCGGAGAGTCGCTGCTGAGCGCGAAATCCAAAGAGCCTGACCCTCCGACTCACCGATCCCAACTCGAACAGAGGCCCACAAACCAAACAAGGCTCTCTGCTAATATACCGCCATGAAGTGACCTGGACCGGACCAGATCCTGATCGGAACAGACCCAACAGAACCGAAGTCGACAAGAACCCTCAGACTGAGCTCACCATGCCGAGCTGGCCCTCGGAGCATCAACTCCCTCATCTCTGTCCCCTCCCAAGCCGGCCTCGCAGCCCATGAGGAGCCCTCAGCCCGGGCCCACCACACTGAGTTGGTCATCGGAGCATCGGCTAAAGTGAACACGTCAGGGCACCGAACTACAACAAACCATCAGGCAAGCCAAAGGGGGAAATCAGCGATCGGAGCACACAGGGAGTCACTCCAGGTGGGGATCCACAGAACTGCATACAGCCCAACCACCTCGTTCCTGCCCTTGTGCAACATAGCCTCAACTACCGGCGCACTACTGAAGCTCTCCAGCCTGTCCCAGCTCTTGATCCTGCAGCGTTTCTACCAGCTTCTGCTGATCCAGCTTTCACCTTGGTATCAAAGCACACAGCAAGTGAGTGATTCAAAGAAAGTTGCACATGAGGTCAGAGAAGTCGGTTCCAGCGTGTTCCAGTTTGCCTATTCCAGCTTGCTCCAGCTTTTTCCAGTCCTGCTCCAGCTTGTTCCAGTCTTGCTGCTCCACTTCCTTCTGCTCCAACTTGTTCCAGTCCGTCCTCTCCAGCTTGCTCCAGCCCACCTGCATTGCTTGTCTTGTCTCCATAGCTTCTTCCAGCATGTTCTCCAGCTTGTTCCTGTCAAAGATGGCCACCAGGTAGGAAGCTCCGTGATGAGCTCAGGGGGCCCTAAGAATTAGGACTTACCTGCGCTGTCCTGGACCCTCCCGGATCGATCAGGGGGGAGGAGGAGGGGAGCGGACATCGGGGAGCCGTCGGGCGAGATCTGCGGCGGCTTCCTTGGACTCCGACGCGGGCGTGCGGCCCGGGGTTGACTGCGGCTATCTGCCGCCTGCCGCGTGGCTGCGGCCTTTCCCCACTGTCGTCCAGCTCCCGCGGCCTCTCTGCCTTGCCCCGTGCACTCTGGGGGAGCCCGGGCTCGGGGTCTCTGCGCGGAGGGACCAGGCGGGCCATAGTCTGCTGCACTGGTTGCGCCCATGGTCCCGTGCGCTGCAGCCACGCTCCCCGGCCGGAACGGGCTGGGCGCGAATTGCAGTTGCTGACCACGCGGTGGCTTCGGGGCACGACTGGGAACAGAGGGAGGCAGAGTCCATCAGCCCCGGCCTGCGTCTGGCTGCGTCCAGCGCCCTTTGCGTCGGGCCGACAGAGGCAGTGTCCACCGGCCCCAGCTTGTTTCAGTCTGCAGACCCAACTTTTCCCTGCCTGCTCTGATCCATCGGCCTGTTCCGGTACATCTGTTCAGAGTGTTCCTGGCCACCTGACCCAATTCCTCCCTGCTGTTCCAGCCAGCCCATCCAGCCCGCCGGATCCAGCCTCTCCCTGCTTGTTCCAACTACCTGCTCCAGCTTGTCCCAGTCCGTCGGATCCAGCTTCTCCCTGCTCGTTCCAACTACCTGCTCCAGCTTGTCCTAGTCCGTCGGATCCAGATTCTCCCTGCTTGTTCCAGCCATCTGCCTCAGCTTGCTCCAGCCCGCCTGATCCAGCTCGTCCGGCCTCTCCCTGCATGTTCCAGCTACCTGCTCCAGCTTGCCGCAGTCCGTCGGATCCAGCTTCTCCCTGCTTGTTCCAGCCATCTACTCCAGCTTATTCCAGCCCGCCTGATCCAGCTCATCCAGCTCGTCCCAGTCCATCTGCACCAGCCTGTTCCAGTCCGCCTGATCCAGCTCCTCCCTGTTTGTGCCACCCATCTGCTCCAGCTTCTTCCAGCCCGCCTGATCCAGCTTGTTCCAGTCTACCTGATCCAGCCTCTCCTGATCCAGCCTGTTCCAGTCCACCTGACCCAGCCTCTCCCCGCTTGTCCCAGCTACCTGCTCCAGCTTGTCCCAGTCCGTCGGATCCAGCTTATCCCTGCCTGTTCCAGTCATCTGCTCCAGCTTGTTCCAGCCCGCCTGATCCAGCTCGTTCAGCCTCTCCCTGCCTGTTCCAGCTACCTGCTCCAGCTTGCCGCAGTCCATCGAATCCAGCCTCTCCCAGCTTCTCCCTGCTCGTTCCAGTCCATCTGCACCAGCTTGCTCCAGCCCGCCTGATCAGCTACCTGCTCCAGCTTGCCGTAGTCCGTCGGATCCAGCTTCTCCCAGCTCCTCCCTGCTCATTCCAGTCCATCTGCACCAGCTTGTTCCAGCCCGCCTGATCAGCTACCTGCTCCAGCTTGCCGCAGTCCGTCGGATCCAGCCTCTCCCAGCTTCTCCCTGCTCGTTCCAGTCCATCTGTACCAGCTTGCTCCAGCCCGCCTGTTCAGCTACCTACTCCAGCTTGCTGCAGTCCGTCGGATCCAGCTTCTCTATTCTCGTTCCTGTCCATCTGCACCAGCTTGTTCCAGCCCGCCTGATCAGCTACCTGCTCCAGCTTGCCGCAGTCCGTCAGATCCAGCTTCTCCATTCTCGTTCCTGTCCATCTGCACCAGCTTGTTCCAGCCCGCCTGATCAGCTACCTGCTCCAGCTTGCCGCAGTCCGTCGGATCCAGCTTCTCCCTGCTTCTCCTTACTCGTTCCTGTCCATCTGCACACGCTTGTTCCAATCCCTCCGCTCCAGCTGTTATAGCCCGCCTGATCCAGTTTGTTCCGGCCCGCCTGATCCAGCTTCTCCCTGTTCGTTCCTGTCCATCTGCACCAGATTGTTCCAGCACGCCTGCTAGCTTGTCAGCCATTGACTTACTTGCCTGCTAACTTGTCAGCCATTGACTTACCTGCTCTCCAGTCCATCAATTCCATCAATTCTCCCTGCTCGTTCCTGTCCATCTGCACCAGCTTGTTCCAGCCCGCCTGCTAGCTTGTCAGCCATTGACTTACCTGCTCTCCAGTCCATCAATTCCATCAATTCCACCAATTCCAAACCTCCAATCTAGCTTTTCTGCTCTATCTATCTGCCTCACACACCAGTCACTACACATACACCTGTTACACCTCAATCAGTACTTATGGCACCTGTCCACATTCTCTTCCTTGCCCTGTCCCTTCCTAATCTTTCCCCCTCCCCCTACCGCTGTCTACCACTGGAAATCGTTGCCCACCCATGTCCCCTCCCGTCCTGCTCGCTACGGCATTACCCTATTCACCCCCATCACTCACCACCTCACCATCTCTCTTGTCCCCCTCCTCCTTCCTAGCTCTTAACTTTCAACACTTCCTTCCTGCCATTAACCCATCACCATTCCTCCTAAGTGCATCCCGTCTTCGTCGCCTGACCTCCCCCACCCTCCTCCTAACTCTTGCTATCCGCGGGAGACAATAATCCTAATCCAGGCCCCCCTCACCTGTCCTCCTCCTATCCATGCAAACGATTCCGTGAAGTCTCCAATCTCGTCTCTATTCCCCTCCTTCCCCCCTCCTCCTTCCCCTTCTCATGTGCCCTGTGGAATGCCTACTCGGTCTGCAACAAACTGCCCTTCACCCACGATCTCTTCATCTCTCGTTCCCTTCAACTGCTCGCCCTAACTGAAACCTGGCTCTCCCCTGATGACTCTGCCTCAGTCGCGGCCCTTTGCCATGGAGGTTATCTCTTCTCCCACACTCCCCGCCCAACTGGCCGTGGTGGAGGCGTCGGGCTTCTACTCTCGCCCTCCTGTAGTTTCCAACCCCTCCTCCTACCGCAGTCTCACTGCTTCTCATCCTTTGAAGCACACTCCATCTGGCTACTCTACCCATTGCCACTCAGAGTGGCAGTCATTTACCGCCCCCCTAATAAATCCCTCTCTTCCTTCCTCACCGACCTTGATGCCTGGCTTTCCGTTTTTCTCGAACCCTCATCTCCGTCCCTCATTCTCGGAGACTTTAACATACACGTTGATGACCAATCCGACCCTCACACTTCTCAGTTCCTCACTCTAACATCCTCCTTCAACCTCCAGCTTTGCTCCACCACCCCTACTCACTGAGATGGCCATTGTCTTGACCTCGTCCTCTCCTCTTCCGGCTCTCCCCCCAATTTCCACGCTTCAGCTCTTCCTCTCTCCGATCATCTCCTGATCACCTTCACACTTCTTCACCCCCCCCCCCCTCAGCCCCGTCCAACTTTAACCACTACCTCCAGGAATCTCCAGGCTATTGACCCTCCCACCCTATCCTCTAGTATTTCTAATCTCCTCCTCTCCATCATGTCCTCCGAGTCTGTCGACAAGGCTGTGTCCGCTTACAATGCCACTCTCTCCTCTGCTCTGGACACCCTCGCACCATCCACCACCCGTCCCACTAAGCATACTATTCTCCAGCCATGGCTGACCCCTTGCATCCGTTACCTTCGCTCCTGCGCCCGATCTGCTGAACGCCTCTGGAGGAAATCCCGCACCCATTCAGATTTCCTTCACTACAAATTCATACTATCCTCCTTCCACTCCTCCCTATTCCTTGCCAAACAGGATTATTACACCCATTTGACCAATTCTCTCAGCTCCAACCCCCGTCGTCTCTTCGCCACCCTTAACTCCCTCCTCAAAGTGCCCTCCGCTCCCACCCCCCCCCTCGCTCTCTCCTCAATCACTGGCCGATTACTTCCGCGACAAGGTGTAAAAGATCAACCTTGAGTTCACTACCAAGCCATCTCCTCCTCTTCACCCTTCAACCCTCTCCCTCGACCAATCAACCCAGGCCTCCTTCTCCTCCTTTCCTGACATCACCGAGGAGGAAACCGCTCGCCTTCTTTCCTCCTCGAAATGCACCACCTGCTCTTCTGATCCCATCCCCACCAACCTACTTAACACCATCTCTCATACTGTCAACCCCTCCATCTGTCATATCCTCTACCTCTCTCTCTCTCCACTGCAACTGTCCCTGACACCTTCAAGCATGCTGTAGTCACACCTCTCCTCAAAAAACCATCACTTGACCCTACCTGTCCCTCCAACTACCACCCCATCTCCCTCCTACCCTTCCTCTCCAAAATACTTGAGCGTGCCGTTCACAGCCGCTGCCTCGATTTTCTCTCCTCTCATGTCATCCTCGATCCACTTCAATCCGGTTTTCACCCTCTACACTCGACAGAAACAGCACTCTCTAAAGTCTGTAATGACCTGTTCCTTGCCAAATCCAGAGGCCACTACTCCATCCTCATCCTCCTCGATCTATCCGCCGCTTTTGACACTGTCAATCATGATTTACATCTTGCCACACTGTCCTCATTTATTTATTTATTTTATTTGTACCCCGCGCTTTCCCACTCATGGCAGGCTCAATGCGGCAGGCAATGGAGGGTTAAGTGACTTGCCCAGAGTCACAAGGAGCTGCCTGTGTATCAACAACTTGGAAAGCTAAAGGTGGACAAAGCCATGGGACCGGACGGGATCCACCCCAGAATATTGAGGGAGCCAGGGCTCCGTCCTCTCCTGGTTCTCCTCCTATCTCTCCCACCGCACCTTCAAAGTTCACTCTCATGGATCCTCCTCCACCCCCATCCCGCTATCTGTGGGTGTTCCCCAAGGATCTGTCCTAGGACCCCTTCTCTTAATCTACACCTCTTCCCTGGGCTCCCTGATCTCATCTCATGGTTTACAGTATCATCTCTATGCTGATGACACCCAGCTGTATCTCTCCACACCAGACATCACCGCGGAGACCCAGGCAAAGGTATCAGCCTGCTTATCTGACATTGCTGCCTGGATGTCCAACCGCCACCTGAAACTGAACATGGCCAAGACTGAGCTCATCGTCTTTCCACCAAAACCCACTTCTCCTCTTCCTCCACTTTCTCAGTTGATAACACCCTCATCCTCCCCGTCTCATCTGCCCGCAACCTCGGAGTCATCTTTGACTTCTCCCTCTCCTTCTCTGCGCATATGCAGCAGATAGCCAAGACCTGTCGCTTCTTCCTCTTTAACATCAGCAAAATTTGCCCTTTCCTCTCTGAACACACCACCCGTACTCTCGTCCACGCTCTCATTACCTCTCGCCTTGACTACTGCAACTTACTCCTCACCGGCCTCCCACTTAGCCACCTATCCCCCCTTCAATCTGTTCAGCACTCTGCTGCACATCTTATATTCCGCCAGAACCGATATACTCATATCACCCCTCTCCTCAGGTCACTTCACTGGCTTCCAATCAGATACCGCATTCAGTTCAAGCTTCTCCTTCTTACCTACAAATGCACTCAGTCTGCTGCCCCTCACTACCTCTCTACCCTCATCTCCCCTTACGTTCCCGCCCGAAACCTCCGTTCACAGGACAAATCCCTCCTCTCATTACCCTTCTCTACCACCGCCAACTCCAGGCTCCGCTCATTCTGCCTCACCTCATCCTATGCTTGGAACAGCCTTCCCAAGCCCTTACGCCAAGCCCCCTCCCTGCCCATCTTCAAGTCTTTGCTTAAAGCCCACCTCTTCAATGCTGCGTTCGGCACCTAACTCTTACCTTTCAGGAAATCCAAACTGCCCCAATTTGACTGCCCCTATCAGACTGACTGTTCACGTGTCCTTTAGATTGTAAGCTCTTTGAGCAGGGACCGTCCTTCTATGTTAAATTGTACAGTGCTGCGTAACCCTAGTAGCGCTTTAGAAATGTTAAGTAGTATCTTTTAACCAGTTTTTAAAAAAATCTTTATTTATAAGTTTTCAGAATAATACAAAAGTAACATATATATTTACATTTTAACCAGTTTTTAATCCACAATAGAACACCTACCCATGACTCTCCAATTTACTCTGGAGTCTTTCATGAGGTACTTTGTCAAATACGTTTTGAAAATCCAGATACACAATATCGACCAGCTCACCCTTATCCACATATTTGTTCACCCCTTCAAAGAAATATAGTACATTGGTGAGACAAGATTTCCCTTCACTAAATCCATGTTGACTTTGTCTCATTAATTCATGCTTTTGAATATGCTCTGTAATTTTGTTCTTTATAATACTCTCCACCATTTTGCTTGGCACCAACATCAGGCTCACTGGTCTATGATTTCCCAGATCACCTCTGGAACCTTTTTTAAAAAATCGGCATTATATTGGTCACCCTCCAATCTTCCGGTACCATGTTTGATTTTTAAGAAATTTCATATTACTAACAATAGTTCTGCAAGTTCATTTTTCAATTCTATTAGTACTTTGGGATGAATACCATCCACTCCAGGCTATTTGCTACTGTTCAATTTGTCAAATTGCTTCATTATGTCTTCCAGGTTTATAGAGATTTCATTCAGTTTCTCTGACTCATCAACTTTGAATATCTTTTCTGGCACCAGTATTTTTCCCAAATCTTTCTTGGTGAAGACCGAAGCAAAGAATTCATTTAATCTCTCTGCTGTGGCTTTGTCCTCCTTGAGTTCCCCTTTTACCCCTCGGTCATTTAGCAGTCCAACCGATTCTTTTGCCAGCTTCTTGCTTTTAATATACCTAAAAAAAAAAACTTTTACTATGTGTTTTTGCCTCCAATGCAATCTTTTTTTCAAAGTCCCTCTTTGCCTTCTTTGCATTTGACTTGCCATTCCTTATTATTTTTAGTCGGATCCTTCTTCCATTTTCTGAAGGATTTTCTTTTAGCTCTAATAGCTTCCATCACCTCATTTTTTAACCATGCCAGCTGTCATTTGGTCTTCCTTCCTCCTTTTTTAACATACAGAATATATTTGGCCTGGGCTTCCACGCCTGAAGTAAATTTTTGATCTTCGCAGCTGCTACTCTAAGGTTTTTTTTCACCTTTTTTCTCATTTTATCATAGAGGTGGGAAAATGTGGGATACAAATGCAATAAATAAATAAATATCGTCTCCTTTTTGAAAGTTAAATGCTAACGAATTGGATTTCCTGTGTGTATTTACTCCAGAGTCGATATTAAATCTGATCATATTATGATCAATGTTATCAAGCAGCCCCATCACCATTACCTCCTGCAGCAAATCACTTGTTCCACTAAGGACTAGGTCTAGAATTTTTCCTCTTCTTGTTGGCTCCTATAGCAGCTGCTCCATAAAGCAGTCCTTGATTTCATCAAGGAATTTTACCTCCCTAGCATGCCCGGATGTTATATTTACCCAGTCAATATCGGGGTAATTGAAATCACTTATTATTGTGTTGTCCAGTTTGTTAGCCTTCCTAATTTCTGATAACATTTCTACATCCGTGTGTTCATCCTGGCCAAGCGGACGGTAGTACACTCCTATCACTATCCTTTTCCCCTTTACACATATAATTTCAATCCATAGGGATTCCAAGATGTATTTTGTTTCCTGCAGAATTTTCAATCTGTTTGATTCAAGGCCCTCCTTAACATACAATGCTACCCCTCCAATTCAATCCACCCTATTACTACGATATAATTTGTACCCCGATATGACAGTGTCCCACTGGTTATCTTCCTTCCACCAGGTCTCAGAGATGCCTATTATATCTAATTTTTCATTTAGTGCAATATATTCTAACTCTCCCATCTTATTTCTTAGGCTTCTGGCACTCGCATAGAGACATTTCAAACTATGTTCATTGTTCCTATTTACATCTTGCTCAGTAGTTGACAGTGTTAATTTGCAATGTTTTTTTCTGATTTTTATTTAAGGACATCTGATCTACTATGGTCTCTATTGCCAGTTCTTCTTTGTTAACCTAGTAGTGCTCTAGAAATGTTAAGTAGTAGTAGTCTATTGCAACCTCACTATCGGGATACCCTATCTTCCCTGTTCTGATGATATCTTTGAAAGATATCTTGTTTCAAACCATTCACTTTTGAATGACTGTCAGCCTTCCTCCAGTTTCTAGTTTAAAAGCTGTTCTATCTCCTTTTTTAGTGCTGATGCCAGCAGCCTGCTTCCATCCTGGTTAAGGTGGAACCCATCATTCCGGAATAGGCTCCCCCTTTCCCAAAATATTTCCCAGTTCATTACAAATCTAAAACCCTCCTCCCTGCACCATCACATCATCCACACATTGAGATCCAGAGCTCTGCCTGTCTCTTGCTCTGCGCATGGAATGAGGAGAACTTTGGAAAATGCTACCCTAGAGGTTCTGAATTTGAGCTTTCTACCTAAGAGCCTAAATTTGACTTCCAGAACCTCTCTCTCACATTTTCCTATGTCACTGGTGCCCACATGTACCAAGACAGTCGGCTCCTCCCCAGCACTTTCTAAAATTCTATCTAGGTGATGCGTGAGGTCCGCCACCATCTCACAAGGCAGGCAAGTGACCAGGCGATCCTTACATCCCTCAGCCACCCAGCTTTCTACATGCCTAATAATCAAATCACCAACTTCAACAGCAGTCCTAACTCTTCCCTTCTTTCCAGAAGCTCCTGGAGACACATACTCAGTGTAAGAGAATATTGCATCCCTTGGTTGGTTGGTTCTGGCTACAGGATTACTTCCAGCTGCACCAGGGTGATGCTCTGCTTTTAGAAGACCTCCATCCTCCAAGGCAGCAGAGGGGCTGCCAGGCTGGAGGTGGGACATCTCTACAACGTCCCTGTAGACCTCCTCTATATACCTCTCTGTCTCCCTCAGTTCCACCAAGTCTGCTACTCTAGCCTCAAGAGAACATATTCATTGAGAGATAGGAGCTCTTTGCATTGAGCACAAACATATAGCATCTTGCCAACTGGGAGATAATCATACATGTGGCACTCATTGCAAAAGACTGGATACCAGCCCTCTTGCTGCTGAACTTTTGTCTGCATCTTAGTATTATAGTAGTTTAATTAAAACTTCTTAAGGTACTAGGGATATCAGATGAATATAAAGAGTCTTAAGATTATATGGTGTAATATGTAATTTGTTTAGTGTTTACTTCTCAGAAACTGATTAAATGTAATTAAAACTTTAATGAAAACTCTCCTAACATAGTGTTAGTAAGATTATGTAGATTTATTCCCGCCAGATAAATGGAAGAACTATACAGTGGTGGCAGGAGGATAGGCTCTTGCGATATGCCTGACCCTACATATTATTGAAGTTATTGCAGTCATTTTAAATGGATGAATTAAAGTTGTCTGCTTCTCTATTTGAGGACATTTTAGGGCCAAATGTTTTGGACTAAGCTAACATTTTGAATTGAATTGAGAAATAGACTCATGATCTCCAGGTCCAATGAGGCCCCTCCTGGAGAGGCTTTTGTGAAGACTGAAGGGAACTCAGGAATGGCCACCCAGTTTGAGGAATTACCTAACTGTTTTCATTTAGAAGAGAGAGATTCTGTGCCCGCAGGAGCCGGAGAATGCTAGGAGACGTCTTCATAGTCACTCAGCCCACGCCACAGTTGGGCAGTGATTTACACTTGTCTGATCTCCAACTGATACATTTCATTCTATGCTACAAAATCTGGAACTTCTTTTCTCATAGAAATATATTGGAACTTTTTTTTAAAAGGAGGGTTTATTTCTGCAGGCTCCCAATCCAATTTGGCCCATTTTTTCACTCTATCAGGTGAATTTTCAAAAAAGAAGGGCACCCATCTTCTGACACAAATCGGGAGATGGGTGTCCTTCTCGCAAGGTCGCTCAAATCGGCATAATCGAAAGCCGATTTTGGGTGCCCTCAACTGCTTTCCGTCGCAGGGACGACCAAAGTTCACGGGGGCATGTCAGCAGTGTAGCGAAGGCGGGACTGGGGCGTGATTAGAAGATGGGTGTCCTCGGCCGATAATGGAAAAAAGGAGGACGCCCTGATGAGCACTTGGACAACTTTACTTGGTCCATGTTTTTTCACAACCAAGCCTCAAAAAGGTGCCCGAACTGACCAGATGACCACCGGAGGGAATCGGGGATGACCTCCCCTTACTCCCCCAGTGGTCACTAATCCCCTCCCCACCATAAAAAAAGTGTAAAAATACTTTTTTGCCAGCCTCTATGCTAGCCTCAAATGCCATACTCAGGTCCATCGCAGCAGTATACAGGTACCTGGAGCAGTTGTAATGGGTGCAGTGCACTTCAGGCAGGCAGACCCAGGCCCACCCCCCTTACCTGTTACACTTGTGGTGGTAAATGTAAGCCCTTCAAAACCCACCAGAAACCCACATGTAGGTGCCCTCCTTCATCCCTAAGGGCTATGGTAGTGGTGTACACAGGGCCGTGCCAATACGGTAAGCGAGGTAAGCATGGCAGGGGGGCGCCGTCATTTGGGGGGCGCCGCCGCACCATGCTAACCTCCTCGCCCTCCCACTCCCATTGCCCAACTGCCCGCACTCTCTTCTCTCCTGCAGCAAGATCCCTTTTTCTTTTTTTAATACTTTTAATTTTACCTCCGTCCGGCAGCGCAGCGTCAGTGCAGGAGGCAGCGCTCCCGGTCTAGCCTTCCCCTTCGCTCATGTTCCGCCTTCTTCTGACATCATTTCCTTGACGTCAGAAGAAGGCGGAACATGAGCGAAGGGGAACACTAGACACGTCGGGAGCGCCGCCTCCTGCACTGACGCTGCGCTGCCGGATGGTCATGGAGGTAAAATTAAAAGAAAAAAAAAAAAAAGAAAGGGAATAGTTGCCGGATGTCTGAAAATTCCCCGGCCCAATTCGGGGCCAAAAGTAGCCCAAAAATAGCCTGACACGCAAAACAGCTGCCTGAGGAGCTGGGGGAGGGGGGAAGAAACAACCAGCGCGGCAAAAAACTGCCCACAAAAAGAAACCCACGACTGGAGAAAACTGCCTGTGGCAAGTTTAAAAGAGCCACAGCCACTCAATTCTGCATGAAAACTACTGAGTTGGCAACTCGGGATGTTGGAAGGGGAGGGAGAAGAGGGCGGGCAGTTGGGACATGGGAGCGGGAGAGCAAGGGAGAGAGGAGCATGCAAGGGCAGGGTTCATGGAAGGGAGAGAGGAATTGCTGGATAGGGTCAGGGATGAATGGAGGGGGCAAGGGGCAGATGGGCATGGATTGATGAGAGGGTAGGGCTCGGAGAGAGGGGAATTGTTGGATAGGGATGAATGGAGGGGGCAGGGGACAGAGGGGCATGGATGGATATGGATTGCAGGACAGGGCTCAGGGAGAGAGGGGAATTGTTGGATAGGGATGAATGGAGGGGGCAGGGGACAGAGGGGCATGGATGGATATGGACTGCAGGACAGGGCTCAGGGAGAGAGGGGAATTGCTGGATAGGGGTGAATGGAGGGGGCAGGGGACAGAGGAGCATGGATGGGCATGGATTGGGAGGGCAGGGCTCAGGGAGAGAGGGAAATTGCTGGATAGGGTCAGAGATGAATGGAGGGGGCAAGGGACAGATGGGCATGGATTTATGGGAGGGTAGGGCTCAGGGAGAGAGGGGAATTGCTGGATAGGGATGAATGGAGGGGGGCAGGGGTCAGATGGGCATGGATGGATATGGATTGCAGGACAGGGCTCAGGGAGAGAGGAGAAATTGCTGGACATAAAGGGGAGGGAAGAGAGATTAAGGAGATGAAATGAGGGGAAAGGAAGAGAGGAGAAAAACTGCACATGGATGAAGAAAATAGGCAGAAGCTGAGGACCAGAAATGAAGAAGAAAGGAGGAAAGGAAAGAAATAAATGGAAAGGAAGCCCTGGAAACGGAGTTAAGAGGTCAGATAGCCGCAGAATCAGATACTGGGCCAGCATGATCAGAAAAAGAAAGTCACCAGACAACAAAGGTAGAAAAAAAATCATTTTATTTTCATTTTAGTGTTTGGAATATGTCCACTTTGAGAATTTACATCTGCTATCTTATTTTGCAATGTATAGCAATTTGTTTCTAAGAATATTGCTGACAATTCCTGTCAGTGTGGTAAGTGGTGAGCCATCATTTTCACTGGGGGGGGGGGGGGGGGGGGGGGGAGGGCGCCAACTGATAGTCTTCAGGGGGCGCCAGAGACCCTTGGCACGGCCCTGGGTGTACAGTTGTGGGGAGTGGGTTGGGGGCTCAGCACCCAAGGTAAGGGAGTTATGCACCTGGGAGCAATTTTTGAAGTCCACTGCAGTGCCCCCTAGGGTGCCCGGTTGGTGTCCTGGCATGTCAGGGGGACCAGTGCACTATGAATGCTGGCTCCTCCCATGACCAAATGGCTTGGATTTGGTCGTTTTTGAGATGGGAGTCCTCAGTTTCCATTATCGCCGAAAACTGGGGATGACCATCTCAAAAACGACCTAAGGACGACCATTTCTAAGATCGACCTAAATTCATGATTTGGGCGTCTCCGACCGTATTATCGAAACGAAAGATGGACGTCCATCTTTCGTTTCGATAATACGGGTTGCCCCCCCCCCCCTTTACAGGGCCATCTTGCGAGGACACCCTCATGAAAATGTGAGCGCCTCATTCGATTATGCCCCTCCACATGTCTTTTTACTGACTTTTCCCATGCTGGTAATTTTTCTTTGGTATAAAGGCTGGAATGATTTCTCCCATAATAATTTATTGGGTTATTCTTTTTTTCGGGGGGGGGGGGGCTCATTTCTCTATTTCTCTGGAACCCCGAGTACAATTTGGTCCATTTGAAGCTTGTTTATCTTTTTACCAGTTTTTCCCTCATGCAAAGTTTCATCCCATTCTGTTACATTTTCAAGAATTATTTTGCCCCCAGACATTCTCAACCTCTTTTTGTATCATTCTTTCCAACTTCAATTGGGCTGGAATACTACTACTAATCATTTCTATAATGCTAATAGACATAGGCAGCACTGTACACATTATGTGAAGGTACTTTTTCTGTTCCTAGAGGATGCACAATCTAAGTTTTTGTACCTGGGGCAATGGAGGGCTGGAAAGAATAACAAACAGTATGAGAAAGCACTAAGGTGTGAACCAGTCTAGCAATGGTGATAACCACAGATTACTCATTTTGGGACAATATTGAGTCATGGGGAGAGGGAGGGGTTCTAGAACTGGGAACATGGCAGAAGCCTGTTCTATAAAGAAACAAAGGCGGTGTCCTGAGAATGTGTTTGGGTCACGGAGGGCTATTTTCAAGCAAAATTCATCCCATTCAAACAGCAAGTATAAGTGAGCATGTGCACATTTCGCACCACCAACATCAAAAAAGAAACCACACAATTACTGTCCCTTTGTCCATGGGAGCAAAGGCTCTACAGCTTAGCACCAAAATGTGCTTTCTGAAAAGTGCACACTCATGAAAGACCCAGAAAATACTGGAGTGACTCTTACTACTACTACTACTAACATTTGTATAGCGCTACCAGGCGCACGCAGCGCTGAACAGGAAACACACACTCTTACCTGCATTTATAGTCTGGAAGTAAGGAGAAATCAACAGAAGAATAAAACCGTGAAGGGAGGCGAGAGCCATTCTCCGGGAGCATTCAGGAAAATACATCTCCAGTACCCCTCAGGATACAATAATCATGTTTGTTTGTTACCTAGCACAGAGTGAAATCAGAATTACAATTACATGAAAGATCTTGGGTTTCAAAACCAAAAGAAGGTTTCAGGTGCTGCAGAGCAGGAGTAAGGTGCGTCGGGAGAGTGACGTGTGTGCATATATGTGTTTCAGTAGGAGAATAGGGGAATCCAATGTTCAAATGCATCTGCTCTGGTCATACCTGGTTTTACAAAAAGAGGTTTATATTCAGATTTGGTGATGGAAATTTACTTTTGAACAGCCTTGTAAAATGTGCCAGTGTAGCAATAATGATAAATCTCATCTACTGTTATCTCCTTTCTGTATTTAAAATGAAGGCGCTCTGCAGGGCAGCAATTAGGGTAATCTCACTGAAATGATGGCGAGGGTTGTCTGGAGGGGGTCTAGGGCTTCTAGGGAAGAAAAGGATATTTTTGCCTCTCCCCATGGACACTTTTACATACCACACTGACCACACACCCATTCATTCCCAGCAATAAACCCCAGTTCCTCCCCTCACTCCCCCTCTGTAGGTCTACTGACAGGATAACTGGAGGCAATGAGGTTTAGAAGAAGAATTGGGGATGTTTAGGGTGGAGGGGGGGGGGGGGTGTATCCTACCTCTTGCGTTTAGTCTTCACAGTGAAAGTCTTGGGAAGATCAGCTCCCTCGGAACTGTCCGGTCTTCTGTCCTTCATACCACAACAGTTTGGAAATGTCAAAACAGGAACATATTTGTCCACCTAAATGTTTAAAATCCAGGATGTCAGAGGTTTCTTCTACCTTTTCCAGCATAAACGTTACATTTCTTTTCTTAAATCTGCTTTTTCCTTCTCTTTCTGAGAGAAAGTGAAAGTAACTGGGACCTCTAGACTTTGCCCTTGCTTTATGGCAGGTGCAATTTATTCAACTGAAACAGTTCTCCACCCATCTAGCCACACACCAGAGTGAGAACACTGCAATCAGGCTGTGGCATTCAATCATTTGTTAAAAATATTTATATTCTGCCAATCTGTTCCAAAAAAACATTCACAGCAGATCACAACAGCCCATACATAATTCACAAAACACGGCCGGGGATAATTTTGCAAAGGAAGCTTTGCACCTGAAAAATGGGTGTTGTAAAACTGCATGAGAATATAAATGGGTGAAAGGTTGGTAGATACACTGCAAAATTGTTCCTACTTTTATGAGGGCTGCAGGCTAGGCAGTACTAGGATGTAGTTTGGGCTGAGCTATGCAAGTTCTCCTATAGAGAAAATGCACATATTTATACCCTTTCAGAGCAGATGTAAACTTGGCTAAGAGTCATTGTAGAACCCTATTGTATAAAGGCACATTGACACACATCACCTTTATAAAATACTAATAAAGCAGTCCTTCTATACAATGTTTATTTAAAACTTAATATACCATATAACTTGAAGAGAGCAAAGCGGTTCACAACACTGTACAAAACATAAAATCCATAAAAACAAATAAAAAAGATGGTCCAGCAATTTCACTTTCTATGGGGGTAATTTTATAAACAAATGTTTGCTATGTAAAAAGCCTTTTATACAGTTATCCCAAAATATACATGCAGAAGTGTGCATGGTCAAAAGAAAGTGCATACTTTTAAGGGGTGTTCAGGGACTTTTGGGTGCAGTCATGATTACATGTATATTTTTTTAAGTAAATGTGTTCACACATATTTAACAGATGGACATTTATGTCTGTTTCTGAACAGGTGTAAATGTCCACAGCTTCATTCTGGCCCAGATTTCTTCCACCTTAGCCCTAGTGCTTTATAAAAAAACATGCAAACAGCACCTTTTACACATCTAGATTGCATACAGTGCAAATAGTGATTTTAGGAAGCCATGTATTACCTCACCCCTTCCCCTAGGATGCAGACATTTAAAAGGGGTGTGCCTCCAAAACTGACATATATATCCCATTTTACAGTGGAAAATTACGTCTATATTAAAAAAAATATCCATATTGACTTGTGCATCTGCTCTGAAGTACGCACAAGTACTAGCTTGCCAGGGCAGGGGCAGAAGCGGAAAATACAAACCCCTCCATCCTCTGGGCCAACAACAAATTCTCCAATACCCCCTGCCCCCTGGATATCCTGACACAATCCATGACCCCTCCACCCCCCCCCCCCCCAGACAAGATCCATAACCCCCTACTTCCTTGATCCTCCCTGCTCATACTGGAGGTTTCCCTGGTTTCTAGTAGGGGCAGGACTGATCCATGGGGGCAGCAGCGATCGCTGAATGGTGCTGCCTCATGGGCACCCAAGTTTAAAATGGCATCTCTAAGCCCTTATTTGGTGCATCTGAATGCTCTTATTTGGCAGCTTGACCCCTAGTGGTAGTACCACAATACTACCACTATGAGGGTTAGAGCAGCCATTTTGAGCTCAGGTGCCAGAGATCATTTTGGGTACTTCAAAACTAAACTGGGGAGGAATCTGGTCTTAATTCCTGGGCGAATCCAGTTAATATAATTTGGCTCCAGTGGAGCTCCGTGATCACGCAGCCATCTCACAGCGGTTGCATCACTTGCTCGCCAGAGACCATTTTATATATTTTATTTATTCATTTGGATTTTGCTTGCACCTTTTTCAGTACTAGCTCAAGGTGAGTTACATACAGGTTCACGAGGTATTTCCCTTTCCCTGGAAGTTTCACAACCTAATTTTGTACCTAAGACAATGGAGGTTTAAGTGGCTTGCCCAAGATCACAATTTTTTGTAAAATGCAGGTGTCAACTTCATTTCTAGTCTTGTACTTTTCTTGTGGGCCTGGTTCCATTTCTCAGAAGCAGTGGGGGTTACAGCACAATACAATAAACAGGTGTGGCTTGGAGATAGGTATTTTATGAAGAAATAGGCTTATTACAAATGTAAGTCTGTTGCAGGAATTACCACTATTGTTAGCAGAATCTGTGGTACTTCAGGAGTCAAACACCACACACCAGAATGAGAGAGAAGTCTTCTTTATTTGCCAGCAAACAAAGTAGGACATCAGCACTAGGTCTCTTCTTCTCTTTCTCAGCTCTCTGGATCCTGCGTCTCCTGTCTGTCCTCTCTCGTCTCAGCTCCTTCTTCTTCTTCTTAGCTCTCTTCTAACGTAAGCTGCTTCTGCTCTCAGTTATATAGGGTCCTAAGCCCTTCTGGCCCCCCTTTCTCACCAGATGGTAAAGAATAGATTAATTACCCTGTCTTGAACTAATTATCTCTATACATTTACTCCAAAATATCAGTTACATAGGTTTGAGATATTTCCTAAACTGACCTATGACCTTGGGCCTCTCACACTAGACAATGTGGCACCTATCTCTTGCATTTTATTATTATTAAATTCTTAGGTTCCCAGCTAACTTCATACTAACTGGGTTCTGGCATTCATTAAGGGGTCAAGGGGCCAATCCTGCTTAATGGCACACATACATTTATTACTTTCAGACTACCAGTCCTTCATTTAGCTATAATTAATCAAGACTTTCCCTTACCTCTTTCACCTATTAGTTTCATACACAAAACTAGCTAGGACTGTGGATAATTCAAACCAGATGATGACCTCTTAAACTGCAGACAAAGCTCACTTGAAAAGTCAGTCAAAGATGTAACACTAAATTGAAAAGATATTCTACATAGAAATAGAACTTATTAATTACACAGAATAAAACATATTCTAAAATAAGCAGAAATCAGAATTCCTTATAAGACAAATTCTAACTCATCTAGAATTATTTAAACCTACCCTATCTACTTCTAGACAGCATTAGCCTAATCCTTTAAACTGCCTGCAATATGCCTTGCTTATAATGGTATCCAGATGTGGTAAATAATTACTTCTCTCTGACCTTTTAAACTCTAGTCTAGCAAAAGCTAGACTTCTGAGTAATTAAACCCAGATGGCATTCCTCCACTTTACAGGACTGAACCAAATTTAACAAATATGATTTCTCTGCCCAAGCTGCCTCAAGTCCCTACCCCTTGGAGCCAAACCAGAGTCCCGGGCAGGGTTCTTAACTGCTGTGTTAGGCAGTTGGGAGGGAAGCATTTAAGAAAGTGGTTGTGTGAAAAATTACAATTACCTTGCCTGTGTAGTCAGTGGCCATTACCTCAGGTGTGATTGCCTCCCAGGTGACCAGCCTGCTTATTTTTGAACAAGAAAGGCAGCCAAAAAGCGACACAAAAGGCCCATGGCCGTCCCCGTGAAAGAAAGTTGGCTAAATCCAATAATTGAAACCGGGCCCTAAGGGCAGCGTCAACGCGAGGACGCACATCTATGGCCAGCTCCACAGGGGGTGTGTTAGGGGTGTGTTATGGGCGGCATTAAGAGATAGGCGCCTCCAACGTATAACAGCTAGCGAAATGGTTTCGCATGGGCGGGAACATGGCCGTCATTAGTTAGACCGGAAATAAAAGCAACCGGAGTAAGGGGGAATTCGTCTTTAGACCCATTACCGATTTTGTGGAGTTGGAGTGTGGCAAGATCGTTGTTGGGAGAGAAAGCTGAACTGGTGTTTGCAGAGAAAGCTGAGAGTTTGTTGAGTACCTATTACCTTTGTCTGTGTGCTGTGGTCGGAACGTTTTCAGCCTCACCTGCCTCATTTGTGTTTTACCTTTTCACCTTTCCCTACCTACCCCTTCTAGCCCCCAAACCCAGACACCACTACTCCTTCCTCTATCTCCCCATCCCTCTCCGTTCACTGCTGCAGGGGAACTCTTTTGAGAGTCCTCTGATGAGCTCCCACTCTCCTCCTTTGTATCCACAAGGCAGCCTGCTGCCTCAGCTGCCCTGTGGAAGTCTGGCCACATTGCGCTCTGTGGCTTGCCCTGCAACCTGGGCACAGGACCCAGAAGGGGAGCTGGTGTGGTGGCTGCTCGACCAGTGGTTGGGGAGGCTGAGGATCTCAAGCTTCACTTCTTAGCAGGTGGTTGCTGTGCAGTGGTGGAAGTTGATGCCAGTTGTTGTTGCTGCTGCAGGGCTGTATTAGGTGCTCTCAGGTCACGGTGTAGGCCCTCGATGCTGTGCTCCAGCCGTTGGAGCTGCTGTATCACATCACGTTGGGCCTGTACTGCTTCCCGTTGGGCCTGGAGCGCTTCCCGTTGCAGCTCCAATTTCTGGCGCTGGTAGTCTTCCATCTGCACATTCTGGCACAGCAATTGTGTGGCGAGGCTCAGTAGCTGCCTCCTCTGGCTGGATGGCCTCTGCTGAGGAGGTGCCTCCCCTTCTGCATCTTCAGCTTCTTCTTCAGTGCCACCATCAGCAAAGGCTGTGGGTGGTGGAGGGAGAGCCTCTGCTGCGGGTGTTGGAGGGAGAGCCGGCGCTGCTGCTGCTGCTGCTGGGTCCTGTAGTTCCACCCCATGGTCTTGTGTGGTGTCTTGTGCAGGCCCACTGGTTTGCTGCTCTGTGTGCTGGGACTGGTGGCCACTAGGGCCAGCTTCTTCCTCCGACTGGCTGTCATTACCTGCATAGCAAAAGGGGAGGAAGTGTGTTGGTCAAAATAACCCGCTTTTGTTTTTCAGCATTCATATATATATAGCCCCACAGGCAAAGACCCAGCAAAGAGATGTGAGGAATGGGATTGGCAGGCAAGCCACAGATGTCATTGTACATGGTATAGAGCTGGAGACAAGGAGCGCAGTGTACTACAGAAACTGATGTGCAAGAGAGCCACACAGACAGGTGGGTAGTCATAGAATTGTGGAAGGAATGCAGAGGACACAGTGGCTACAGCACAGAGGTGTGGGAAGGAGATATACAAAGTTTGGTGATGGGGAAGGCCCCCAAAGCTGTGAAACAGTGCTACTACTACTACTTATCATTTCTATAGCACTACTAGACGTACGCAGCGCTGTACACTTGAACATGAAGACCTACACACAGTTTAATTATTTTATTTAGATTGTATATTTTATATTTTAAATATATTATTTACATATATTATATATGTAATATGGTTAAAAAAAGAATACAAAAGTTTTACCTTTTTCTGTGGGAGTGCGGGAGAGTCCTCAGGGCTGCAAAGGTTAATGAGGCATTCTGAGATGTATTCTGGAGGAGAGCAGAGACCAGTTCAGATCCTTTTGGGTCTTTGTCTAATTGGGAGCTCCTTCTGGAAGTCTATGGGGTTCCAGGCTCGATTTGGGACATTTTTAGGGGCAGGAGATGTTTGTGACCAGCCCTGCTGGCTGGCTTTAAGTGAAGTAGAGACAGAGAGCATTACTGGGTAATGGCAAGTTTTGCACATGCTCAGTGAGACTCTAAGTTTTGAGTAGGCCTGAAATCAGGGCCTGAACAGGGCTTTGGTGAGGATTAATTAATTAGATTCTTTTTGATGGTAAGGGCATTTGGGGGTCCTTGTTGGGTGCAAAAGGGGAATCTGACCAAAATGAATATTGTTTTTAAGTTGTCTTTAGAGAGATACGCGGTTTTGGGGGGCTGCACATCTTCGGGGGTGCGTTTTGAAATTCCAGTGGTTATATAGGATGGAGGGGGATGTAAGGGAAATTTTTAGATGGTAAACAGAGAATTTTATGAATTATTTTATGGGGTTTTTGGGGGGAAAATGCGGTGCGGTTGGTGGAATATGTATTTTTAAATTCTAAAGTTATCAGGGTATCAAAATATTTAGAAAATGTGATTTTCCCATTAAAGTCTACGGGACTTGTGGTTTTAAAATGGAGCTGACACCAGGAAAATTCAGATTCCATGTTCTCAGCAGAGAGGTGTGGTAGCCGTGTTAGTCCACTCTTAAAGGTTATCAATAGAAATCAAACAAAATAAAACATGGAAAAGAAAATAAGATGATACCTTTTTTATTGGACATAACTTAATACATTTCTTGATTAGCTTTCGAAGGTTGCCCTTCTTCGTCAGATCGGAAATAAGCAAATGTGGAAGATGACAGTATATATAAGTGAAACATCCAAGCATTTCATTGACAGTCTAACAGGGTGGGGGTGGGTAGGTGAGGGAAGAGGGAGATAAACAGAGAAATGTAAGCCGCATTGAGCCTGCTTTTAGTGGGAAAGTGCGGGATACAAATGTAATAAATAAATAAATACAACTTTATGGTTTATAATGGGCTAGAAAACCCAGATCTTTGTTAAGTCCTGTCTGTTGGGTGTCAAAATATTCATTCATTCTGATTTCAAACATCTTACGTTCCTGTATTGTTTTAAAGTTACCTTTCAGGATTCTTACTATGAAATGACTGGATTCTTACTATGAAATGACTGGTACAGTGTTCTGGTCTGGTAAAGTGCTGCCCCACAGGGGTAGGAACCTGGCTGGCACCAGTATTCTTCATGTTATGTCTATGCAGATTAAATCTTGTCTTAAGCATCTGGCCTGTTTCTCCAATATAGCATCCTTCGTTACATTTTTTACACTGAATGGAAGATGAGCACGTGAAAGATTCCTTTATGTTGAATATTTTTCCTTTGTGAATGACTGTGGGTTCCTGTGAAATGTTTTGGCATAGCTTGCAGCTGGGTATATTGTTAGGATGTGTGCCATTCTCTTCTTTTTGAGTCTGTGTTGGAAGCGTACATCTAATTAGCTTGTGTTTTAAGTTGGGTGGCTGTCGGAAGGCCAGCACTGGTGGGGCTGGGAATATCTCTTTCAGTAATTCATCCTCTTGGAGTAGAGGCTGAAGATCTTTTATGATTTTTCGTAATTTTTCCAGCTCTGGGTTGTATGTCACTATAAGGGGGATTTTGTCTGTGGCTTTTTTTTCTTTGTACTGTAGAAGATTTTCCCTGGGTGTTTTGAGGGAGGAGGCAATATTTTTGGAGATTATTTTGGGGTTTTAGCCTTTCCTTTCAAAGGATGCAGTCAGGATTTCAAGATGTCTGTCTCTGTCCCTTGGGTCAGAGCAGATACGGTGGTATCTTGTGGCTTGGCTGTAAATAATGGATCTCTTTGTATGTGAAGGGTGGAAGCTGGAGTTGTGGAGGTAGCTGCATCTGTCTGTGGGTTTCTTGTATATAGATGTTTGTATATACCCATTGCTGATTGAGACCGTGGTGTCCAAAAAATTGACTTTTTCTGGGGAGTAATCAATTTTGAATCTGATTGTAGGATGGTATGTATTGAAGGAATAGTAAAATTGTTTCAGAGTTTCTTCCCCCTCAGTCCAAATCATAAAAATGTCATCGATGTACCGGTAGTATTTTAGAGGTTTGGTCTGGCATGTATTCAGAAATGTCTCTTCCAGCTCAGCCATAAAAAGGTTGGCATATTGGGGTGCTGTCCTGGTGCCCATCGCAGTGCCCATTATTTGTAGATAGATATCATTGTTGAAGTGGAAGTAGTTGTGAGTTAAAATAAATTTGATTAATTTTGTAATAGTTTCTGGTGAGTATTGATGGTCCAGTGTGGATGTTTTTAGGAGTCTCCCATATGTAGCTATGCCATCCGCATGGGGAATGTTGCTGTATACATCCATCGTGACCAAAAGGGTGTTTGGTGGTAATTGCTTGATATTTTTCAATTTATTTAGAAAGTCTGTGGTGTCTTGTATGAAGCTGTTAGTTTTGTGCACAAGAGGTTTCAGAATTCCCTCTATGAGTCCAGATATTTCCTCTGTGAGTGTGTCAATACCTGATATGATTGGTCTGCCAGGGTTTCCAGGTTTGTGGATTCTGGATAGCATGTAGAATGTGCCCACAGAAGGCTGGTTTGGTATGAGTTTCTTCAGATGTGGCTGTACTTGTTTAGGAAATGTAATAAAATGCAAGAGATAGATGCCACAATGTCTAGTGTGAGAGGCCCCAGGTCATAGGTCAGTTTAGGAAATATCAAACCTATGTAACTGATATTTTGGAGTAAATGTAAGTAATAATTAGTTCAAGATAGGGTAATTAATCTATTCTTTACCATCTGGAAAGTAAGGGGGGCTAGAGAGGGCTTAGGACCCTATATAACTGGGAGCAGAAGCAGCTTACGTTAGAAGAAGAGAGCTAAGAAGAAGAGAAGGAGCTGAGACAGAAGCCATAAGATCCAGAGAGCTGAGAAAGAGAAGAAGAGACCTAGTGCTGATGTCCTACTTTGTTTGCTGGCAAATAAAGAAGACTTCTCTCTCATTCTGGTGTGTGCTGTTTGACTCCTGAAGTACCACAGATTCTGCTAACAATAGTGGTCATTCCTGCAACATAAACTCACAAAATCCATACTTTTATTCTTACATTTACACAGACACACACTATACGTTTTTTCTTTCTCAATCCATGTTCACAGCCCTGGTCTCTCTGCTCACTCCAGTCTCCCTGGCAACTCACCCCCCCCCTAGAGGATCTGACATCACTCAACCAATCAGCTTGTCAGCTAAAGACTGTTTTTTTTTCTGATCTGTTTCGAATCTCCCTCCCCCATAGAAGTAAATGCAAAACTTCCTATACAGAGAATTTTAAAGTCAAATATTAACCTGACTTGTACCCAAAACAGAAAGGAACATTTTAAAGTACAATCCCCACCTAATCATGGTTTATTCCTTGAAAAATAAAACCATATTTAAGAAACATCTCACACTTTCTTCAGCTAACTCCATTAACAATTCCCAAACTAAACTTTAAACCTTTTCCAGCCAGCAGCCTCCACCAAAACCCTGGAACAAGCCCCCCCAGAGCCCCAGGAAAAAACATTTAATATATGTTACCATATCTCTCTATATAAAAGGCAACCCCAACGTTCTGAAGCCTCCACGGAAGTTGAGGCGCCCGAGATATCCGGTGTGCCCTGGAGTGTCTGCACCACCCTCGCGTCAAAACGTCATGACGTCGAGGGCGGAGCTATAACACTTGAGGGCCGAAACGCGAGGCGAATGCGAACCCCGAACAAGTAACGCAAGTAGCTCCGAGGGACAGAGGGAGGGGGCTCCTTGCTAGCGCCCGTTTCATTGCACTCAGAAACAGGCATTTTTTCCTAGTATTACATAATAGTGGGATCATCCCCTTCCTGCTCACAGAATCTTTACAACCCCCCAAATCCCTGTCAGTCTTGTCTCCCACCTCCACCTCCCAGTAATGTCTCCCCCAGGTGAAGCTTTCACACCAGTGGCGTAGCCAGAAGTCAATTTTTGGGTGGGCCAACAGGTTGGATGGGTGGGCACTAGACAGTGGTGTGCTGGTAAATGTTTAACAACAGGCTCTCTCCCCGGTCCACCTCTGCGCCCGTCCACCTCCCCCGTCCACCTCCCCTCAAAATTGCAGAGCTGGCTATAGCCGGGGAGAGAGCCTGGGGGGGGGGGGGGGCAATGCATTACTGTCTCCAGGAAAAAAAAATTAAATGATCCCAGGTTCCAATTTAATTCATGTTTAATGTGGGATAAAATGCCATAAATAAGTAAATAAATATAAACTTTTAATGTTGAGCACCTGATTCTCAAAGTGGACATATTCCAAACACTATAATGAAAATAAAATGATTTTTTTCTACTTTTGTTGTCTGGTGACTGTTTTTCTGATCATGCTGGCCCAGTATCCGATTCTGCTGCTATCTGTCCTCTTAACTCCATTTCCAGGGCTTCCTTTCCATTTATTTCTTTACTTTCCTCCTTTCTTCTTCATTTCTTGCTCTATATCCATAAGTAAAAGCTGGGTCCTCTGCAGACTTTGACTGTCTAGTGGATCCAGCTTCTGCCTATTTTCTTCATCCATGTGCAGTTTTTCTCCTCTCTTCCTTTTCCCTCATCTCATCTCCTTCCTCATTCTTCCATCCCCTCCATCCATGTCCAGCATTTCTTCTCTCTCCCTTCCCTCTCATCCATCCATGTCCAGCAACCCTCCTCTCCCCTTCCCTCCATCCAGCAACCCTCCTCTCCCCTTCTTCCACCATATCCAGCAACCCTCCTCTCCCCTTCCCTTCATCCAGCAACCCTCCTCTCCCCTGCCCTCTCCTCTCCCCTTCTTCCACCATGTCCAGCAACCCTCCTCTCCCCTTCCCTCCATCCAGCAACCCTCCTCTCCCCTTCTTCCACCATGTGCAGCAACCCTCCTCTCCTCTCCTCTCCCGTCTGCCCTGTTTCCTTCCTGCCCCCCCCCCCGCTGTACCTTTAAATATTATAGTTTTGCTGGAGTCGCGGGCAGCCGGCATTGAAGACATCGGCAGGCTTACACCAGTTCCAGCAGCCTTCCCTTCCCTCGTTGCAAGTCGGATGATGGCTCCGCCCTCGTAGAAACAGGAAATACGTCAGAAGAGGGCGGAGCCATCATCCGACTTGCAACGAGGGAAGGGAAGTCTGCTGGAACCGGCGTAAGCCTGCCGATGTCTTCAATGCCGGCTGCCCGCGACTCCAGCAAAACTGTAATATTTAAAGGTACGGCGGGCGGCGGCGGCGGCGGCGGGGCAGTGGCGGGCTGGGGAGGCAGATGCGGGATCGGAGCTCAGCCTGCTCCCTCCGCTCCACTGCTGGGTGGGCCTGAAACAAAACTGGGTGGGCCTGGGCCCACCCGTGGCTACGCCCCTGTTTCACACCCTAGGACAAAGAGAAAAACATCAAATCTCTGGGGATTGTCCAGCAGGTTCTGTCCGGTGTCTCTCTATCTGATACTTTTTAGATCCTCAGACAGGATGACAGATGGAGATGAGCAATTTCAGGATCTAGAGTCACATTCACTGCAGGGAGGAGACATTAATAAATGTGCAGAGATTTCTCATTGGCTCGTCCCATACCCACCTCTGCTCTCATTGGTAGGTTCACGTATTCAATGACAGACACTCCATTATTGGTTATCATTCACTGACAAACCTACAGAAAAACAATGTTATTGGTTAGCATCTGTAATTTTACCCTATGGGGCTCTTCTACTGAGCAAATGGATGAAATAAAGATTCTAATTGGCTGACTCACTGACAGGCTGTATAAAACAAGCCTCCTCATTGGTCCCTCATGTTCCCATAGCACGATGTAGTAGTCAGGGTTGCCAGGTGAGCAGTTTTACCGCCCAATTGGGCGGGTTTTCGCCAGCGGCGGGGGGAAAATTTCGCCGGCCGCGGGATGCGGTTTTCCCGTCGCCGCTGTGCGAGTTTGGTGGTTTTTTCCGGGGCTTCTATTGGTCCAATAGAAGGTTTTCCGGGGCTTCTATTGGTCCAAATTGGACCAATAGAAGCCTTTCAGGGGCGAGGTTGACGTCAGGGATGACGTAGGGGGCGTGGCTAGTGACATTGGAGGCGGGGTTAATGACACGGGGCGGGGTTAGGTGATGCAGGGGGCGTGGTTGGTGACACTGGGGGTGGGGTTTGGTGACGCGGGAGACGGCGGGGATTGGCTACATGTGGTTTTTGGGCGGGTTTACGGCTGGTTTGGGGCTGGGAAAATTTTTCCCAGCTGGTAACCCTGGTAGTAGTTCAGCTCACTCAAATCTCAGTCTCTCACTGATCCCTATAGGCTGCAGTTCTAGTCTTCTTAGAGCTCCTAGAACTGATGAATAATTAGTATAGAATCCACTGTGAGATGTATTAGCTAGGTTTGTGCCCCAGTTTTTCCCTTTTGAACTAGTTCCTCATTTGTCAGATGTGTTTTACTACTACTACTATTTAGCATTTTTATAGCGCTACAAAGCGTACGCAGCGCTGCACAAGCATAGAAGAAAGACAGTCCCTGCTCAAAGAGCTTACAATCTAATAGACAAAAAATAAAGCAAGCAAATCAATTAATGTGTAGAGGAAAGAGGAGAGGAGGGTAGGTGGAGGCGAGTGGTTACTAGTCAAAAGCAATGTTAAAGAGGCAGTTATTTGTATTCCTGAAGCCCCTCAAAGATAAAAAATGAATCACATTGTACATACAGACCTGCCAAGTCTCCTGCATTCAGCGGGAGACTCCCGCTTTGGCGGGTGATCTCCCGCCAAAGTGGGAAAGTCTCCCGCTGAGATGATCCTCTGCCACCACCGCATCTCTTTGAGCAGCCACAGCAGAAGAAGAAAAAGAAGCGTGGGGCCGCAGCAGCCTTTAGGCATGCACTGTCGGCCCTCTGTCCCTGAAATGGGAAATTGACGTCAGCTGGGGCAGATGACAGCAGAGTCAACAGTGCATGCCTGAAAGGCTGCTGCGGCCCCACACTTCTTTTTCTTCTTTTGCTGCAGCTGCTCACAGAGAAGCAGTGGCAGCGAGTAGAAGGGATGCAGCTGAGCTCCCTGGCTGGTCCCAGAAGATAGCAGCCTTTTGGGTGCCTGGGGATCTAGGGTACAGGAGAAGGATAGAAATAAAAAGATATTATTTGGAAGGAGGAGGAAGAAAGTGTCAGTGTGCAATGTTGCATGGAGGGGGGGGGGACAGAAATCAAAGATGTTGGATGGAGTCAGAGAAAGGGGAGACGCTGGATGAAAGGAGGAAGAGAGAGGAGATGGATGAAAGGAGGGAGACACTGGACAGAAGGGGGAGAACGAGGGGTGATGTTAGATGGAAGGGAGAGAAAGAGAAAGGGGATTTGCTGGATGGAAGGGGGAGGGGAGAAGCTGGATGGAAAGAAAAAAGAGTGACTGTCATGTCTCACTGTGCTGTGACTGCCAGCTCGGATCACTTCAATTACTAAATCTAATTTTAATCACTCAGTAATTTTGCAGTGACTGCAGAATACAGACCACAAGGGATGTATCCTTCTACAGCTGATGTGATCATATTATTAAACATCACTAAACATTAGCATTTCCATTATACAATAATATCAACTTATTGAAGAACACATTTTTAGTTTTGTATGACATTTTCTTCACAGATGAACAAGGAAGATGCAGGTAGACATCGTGATGATGTCACTGATGGTGACATTGTGCCGGTGCTCTCTTCCAGCTCAGAGAAGCCTTTGAGACTCCTCAGGGTATGTATGAATGTTCTCACATCAGCACCAGTGGTATCTCTAGGCATAGGTGCTGACTCTGTGGGTAATGTGGGTGCTTGAGCACCCCCAATATTTTTGCGACCCGTCACCCAACCACAATGCGTCACCTAACCAGAACGCGTCGGTTCTGGTTCCAACCCCGGCCTGACCTGCCCGCCCTCTTCTCCAACTACAGCCTTCCTTGCTGCCCAGCATTTAAAACTCATTTTACCTCAAGTTGCAGCGGCAGTGAAAGGAGCAGGCTCACCTTCAGCATCCCCTTCCCTCTCAGCATCCCGTGCTCATTTCTTGTTTCCGTGAGTGCGGGACGCTGAGGGAAGGCAAGGAGGGTTGTTGGAGAAGAGGGCGGGCAAGTTGGGCTGGGGTTGGAATGAGTCACTGGACGGATGGGAGGGGAGGGCAGTGGAGCATCGCTGGACATGGATGGGAGGGGAAGGTAGGAGAGAGAGGAGAAATCGCTGGACATGGAGGGGAGGACAGGGGAGAGAGGAGAATTGCTGGACATGGATGGATGGAGAGGAGAGCAGGGGAGAGAGGAGGAACAAGCTTAATCCTTGTTTCCTGAGGGCATTCCAGTTTTTCTTTCTTTCCCTTAGGTCTAAGGCCAGAAACTTTATCCCTGAGGGTTGTTTTGCTGAGAATCCACCCCCTAGAGGGGCTTCCTGGGATTACATAATCACAGATTCCTAACCCCGTCCCTCTAAGATATTGTGACTCTCTGACTCTCCTTTATCCGCCTTAGAAGAACCCATAATATACAATAGGATGGGCCTCATCATGGCCCTGTATCCTGCCTGTGCAATGCTCTTCAGACCATGACTGGGCACTGGGCCCCACCTGCCACACATACCTCACCTGAAGCCACTAGTCTTCCCCCTCTCCCAGGGGAAGTCTCTCCCTTTCTTCTTCGAAGTAGGGTTAACTGCAATGAGGGTCCATTGTAGCCTAAAACTTTGACCTGGGATCCTAAGGATGATCTGTCCAAACTTCCACCTAATACCCTTCCTAAGCCTTAGGGGGTCCCTCCGTAATGATTTCCTACCAAGATTGTATTCCTTACCTTTTCTTGGGGCTATACCCTTCTCCTGGAAGCTTTTTATGACTTTACGTAGGAAATGCCCTGTCCTGTTGATACTTGACATCCCTTTCATACCCTGTGGGGGCTGCCTTCCATGCTTGGGGGTAAATCCTATTTGGGCAATCCTTCCTATAAATAGGAGTTGAGCTCCCCTTTAGAATACTACTCTAGAAAGTCACATCTCTTCTGGGGCCAATCTTTTGGCTTTTAGTGGCGCGTTTTACCTTTAATTCTGACGTCTCAACCTTTTTTTCCACTAAGGAGTAGCCTAGTGGTTAGTGCAGTGGACTTTGATCCTGGGGAAATGCGTTCAATTCCCACTGCAGCTCCTTGTGACTCTGGGCAAGTCACTTAACCCTCCATTGTCCCTGGTACAAAAATAAGTACCTGAATATATGTAAACTGCTTTGAATGTAGTTGCAAAAACCTCAAAAAGGTGGTATATCAAGTCCCCTTTCCCTTTTAGGATCCTTTTTGACGACTCTGAGCTTGTCCACGGTGAACCCTTAACCTCACTCCCAACCGAGTTAGGTAGCTGCCTACTCGTGGCTTTTCTAACTCCTCTCAGCAAGTTGCTATTTATTTAATTATTGCACTTGTATCCCACATTTTCCCACCTATTTTGGGGTTCTTACCACCAGCAAAGATTTTGCTTGCTCTCTTCCTTGCTTCCTCTGTATCTTGGGCAATCTTAGCAGATTTTCAGCTCTATCTCCCTGGGACTGCTGTCCATTAAGTCCATGGTTTTGGACTCCTTGTTAATCAGGGTTTTCTACCCTTCTCTTTGAACTCTAACTGGGCCTCTGGTGCTTGCTCCACCACCTGAAGTTGCTGCTGGAGATTTTTCACCTGATTCCCTAAAAACTCCTGCTCTTGCTCTACGCACTGCTGACCCTGTCTGAGGCTTCTAACCATTAACTCATTACACTTATAATTCAGTTTCTGATTGATCTTTTCCTGGCCTTCTGCCTTTTCCTTCACTTGGAGTAACTCTAGGGCTAGCTCCTCCATAATCTGGGCACATACTCGCCACAGCTCTTTTATATGAACTTCACACTCCTGTTTTGCCCTGTTGAGGCCCTCGGCCTCCTCCTGGGCTTGCTGTACCTCTGACATCCAGGTAGTTATTGTCTGGGTGTGTATCTGTTGCAACTTATCTAGCTGAGCTTTCTGCTCCTGGTTAGTTTTCTCCAGACTCTCAGCTTTCTTTTGAGCTACTTGTAACTCTACTCCTAACCCAGTGAGTTCTTCTACATGCTCATGCTGAAGTTGGTCCACCTGAGCTTCTAATTCCCCCTTGGCTTGCTCTAGACCCTCAACCAAGGCTTTGCATTGCTGCCTCTCTATGTCTAACATGACCTTGGAGTGCTCCAATGCCCTCTGAAGTTCCACCATCTGAACTTCCTGTCCTAGGGTTACCATATGGCTCCAGAAAAAGGAGGACGGATTGAGCCAGCCGGGTTTTACTTCCATTGCTTTCCATTGAAAGCAATGGGCAATTACTTCGATTGAAAGCAATTACTTCCATTGAAAGCAATTGCTTTCCATTGAAAGCAATGGAAGTAAAACCCGGCTGGCTCAATCCGTCCTCCTTTTTCTGGAGCCATATGGTAACCCTATCCTGTCCCTGCTATACCTCCTCTAAGCTTATAGCCATTTCCTTGGCCTGCTATAATTCTGTGGCCATTGCCACTGTAGCTTACATGTGTAACTGCTGCACCTCTGCCAACTGAGCCTCATATTGCCATTTCAAGCCTCTTAACATTCCTCCTACTTGGGCCAACTCTTTCTCTTTCTCGGTTCTACACCTTTGTTCTACTAACTGCTCTTCCCTTACTGTAGCCAGAAGCTGTTCACTAATCTCCTGCTGATGCTGAGCTTCAGCTTGAACCACTCCCAGTTTCTGAGCTGTGTCTCTCTCTTTCCGGCAACGCTTCTCCAGGTCCATTCAAACTTGACCTAGTACTAAAAGTTGGGTATCTTTGCATAACATACTCACTGGCTGCCTCTGCCTTCATGTTTCCTATCAGGACTTGCAATAAATCCCTGTTCTATTCTAGAGCTTCCTGAAGTGTCATGATTGTGACATGAAGGCACTACTGTACCTTACTAGGTTTCTTTCCTCACTCCCATAAGGTCTGCAAGTCTGCAGCCACCTGGGTAATATTTTCCTGCAGGCATTCCTATTCCTAATTTACCCTATATGGGACTGGTTACTTGGGCTTCTCCTGGCTACAAGGTCCCACCTCAGGCCCAGGCTCAGTTTTCACCACCCCAGTGGAAACTCCAATCCCTTTCTCGGGGCCTATTCCATACAGACATTCCTCTCCAGTGTGGCCCCCAGCAAATATACACAAGCACTGGAAGACCATTTTTCCCCTTGTATTTCACGTGACCTTATCTTTACCTGGTCACCCATACAACACCCATTAATCAAGCTGGACATCCCTTCAACATGATCACCTATTTCCCATTCTGGTCCCCCAATACCCTTTTTCCATGGGACCTTTAGGCCTTCAAATGCCTTGGCCCCACCTTCAGAATCCCTTTGGTAGTCACAGTCAACAACATACCCTCCCAGCAAAGGTCCCCTCCTTAGACCCAAAGTACCCCATAATTCAGAGTCCCCATTGTCCATTTTTGAGGGCCTTGCTCCAGGATGAGTCTTCCATGACAGCAGGATCTCTGCTTTTGCAGACCTCCTGGACTTGCCTCGTCCCATGTCTCTGATCTCCATGCAGCCTCTTTGGGCGAACCTGGACCTGAAAGAAAGAACAGGCAAATCGAAGTGCAGAATGCAACCGTTTCATTCTCTGCACTCCTCTTTCTTTCTTTCTTTCTCCCGCATATTCCTACTAGGTAAGAAATAAATTAGAGCCTTTTAATACTATGGTGGCCTCAAGTTGGGTTTCTATCTTCCCTGGACGGAATGCTCCTACACCACCACTATGGCATCAGCTGGCCTAGGAATAAATACAGACAGGGACCCAAGTGTGGCTCCTTAAGTCCCCACCCAGGTTTTCACCAACCCACCCTGGGTCCTTGAAGACTTTTTCTCCTGCCATCCTTTTAGCTTCTCCACCTATACAGCAGTGCCCACACTTGGTACCCCTTACCATGTGTGACTGCTGGCAATTGCTCTACGAAGGTGGCTAGGGTCCTATTCATTCAAATGCTTGCACATTGCTTTCCATGAATTCCCACCAGGTGCCATTGTGATAATATCCCTGGGTCCTGAGTCTCTTGAGCCTTTCTATCTCTTGGTCAGCAGTTCCAGCCTTGTAGTTTACATGAATTCAGGTCAAGGCCACAAAGTGATCCACTCCTGGTTCTCTTCCTTTACTAGTAAAAAAGGCCTGTTTCTGGCACAAATGAAACGGGCGCTAGCAGGGTTTTCCATGGAGTGTGTATGTTTGAGAGAGTGTCTGTGAGAGTGACTGTGTGTGAGAGAGAGAGAGATTGAATGTGCAAGTGTGTGTGTGTGGGACAGAGTGGAAGTGGGTGCGAGTGTGTCTGTTAGAGAGTGTGTGTATGTGAGAATGAGTGTGCGTATGTGAGACAGTGAGTGTCCTCCCCTCTCCCCCCTCTCTGAGGACCCCCCTTCCCCCCTCTCTGTGTTCTTAGGCACCCCCTTTCCCCCTCTCTGGTCTTAGGGACCCCCCTCCCCCCCATGAACTAATTGTTGTGACTTGACTATTTTATAAGGGCCCAAAAAAACAACAAGGCAAACGATCTGCAAAATCCAATATGGAAAAGAAAGCCAGCAGATCAATATCACAACAAAAAGATTTTATTGAAGATACTGTGTATGAACAAATCGCCCGACACAGGCCGTGTTTCGCCCACCTAGGGCTGCGTCAGGGGCTACAATGAACAAATATATAATAATTATCATAGATCATAATAAATAAAATATAACACACATACAAGCATAATATATCAAATGTATAAACTGACAAAAAACAAATAATAAAATATGGAATATTACTAAGTATACGTATACTAGAATAATTACATGAATAAGCATATCGCTATGCACTGTCCAATATAAATAATATATATATATATTTATATATATACATGTACACAAAAGAGCATATATAAGAAAATATATATATAAAAGAAGTGTATGTATGACAGTGCATATAAACATATATATAAAAGCATAATAAAAACTGACATCAAATAACATCAAAGCAAAGGCACTGGTATAGGTTACGAACTACAATATAAATATGTATAAAAAAATGTATAAATGAGATAATAAAAGGGAACATACCTAATGTGAAACCTTTGTAAAGAGGCAACTATAAAAAAGTGAACATGGACACAATCAAATAATATTCTATGCTACCAAAAATGAGAAATGGGGTAGTATGTATTGAACTAAAAAAAGAAAAATGAATTAAAAATAAATAAGGAAAAAGAAAAATTATGACAAAATAAAAATGAAAATGAAAGATAAAAATAAATGAAGATAAAAAATGAAGACAAATGTAAACAATAAAAATGTTACTCACATATGGTGCATAAAAGTCAAGAAAAAACCAGCTCAAACGGGAATCCCTATAATCATAAATCAAAAAGAATTAATAAAAACAAAAAATAAAATTAGAGCGGATCAAGACTAATAATATGACATTAGTTTAGGTATCATAGGGTGTATTGACACTACATTGTGTATTGACATGACCAGTGCGATGTGTTTATAAGAATACTATAAATAAAAAGTCTTGCAATCAAAACAACATCATGGCACAGCAATGTCACATATATAAACACTAACCACCTTATAATTGAAAGAGAAAAACACCTAGATTTCGACCCAAATCGGGAGACAGACGTTTATCTCACAAAAACGAATAAATCGGTATAATGGAAAGCCGATTTTGGACGTTTTCAACTGCACTCCATCGCGGAAGCGTACAAAGTTGACGGAGGCGTGGCGAAGGTGGAACTGGGGCGTGGTTATCGGCCGAGGAGAGATGGGCGCCTTTCGCCGATAATGGGAAAAAAGTATGCGTTTGTAGCTAGAATTTAGGGCACTTTTCCTGGACCCTGTTTTTTCACGAGTAAGGCCCCAAAAAGTGCCCTAAATGACCAGATTACCACCAGAGGGAATCGGGGATGACCTCCCCTGACTCCCCCCAGTGGTCACTAACCCCCTCCCACCACAAAAAATGATGTTTCACAACTTTTTATTTTCACCCTCAAATGTCATACCCACCTCCCTGGCAGCAGTATGCAGGTCCCTGGAGCAGTTGTTAGGGGGTGCAGTGGACTTCAGGCAGGTGGACCCAGGCCCATCCCCCCCTACCTGTTACAATTGTGCTGCTTAATGCTTAGTCGTCCAACCCCCCCAAACCCATTGTACCCACATGTAGGTGCCCCCCTTCACCTTTTAGGGCTATAGTAATGGTGTAGACTTGTGGGCAGTGGGTTTTGAGGGGGATTTGGGGGGCTCAACACACAAGGGAAGGATGCTATGCACCTGGGAGCTCTTTTACCTTTTTTTTTGTTTTTGTAAAAGTGCCCCCTAGGGTGCCCGGTTGGTGTCCTGGCATGTGAGGGGGACCAGTGCACTACGACTCCTGGCCCCTCCCACGAACAAATGCCTTGGATTTATTCGTTTTTGAGCTGGGCGCTTTCATTTTCCATTATCACTGAAAAACAAAAACGCCCAGCTCACAAATTGTCGAATAAAATATGGACGTCTATTTTTTGCGAAAATACGGTTCGGTCCGCCCCTTCACGGACCCGTTCTCGGAGATAAACGCCCATGGAGATAGACGTTTTCATTCAATTATGCCCCTCTAAGTGCGATATAATGATAAAATATCTAAAATGTTACAAGTGCCGTGTTATAAATTGATGCACTTATTGTTATGTATGACAAACAATTATCAGTGCCCTTAAAGGCTCACAGAAGCACAATGAAATATTAATACAGCATCGGAGGAGAATTAAACCACCACGTTGCCAGTAAACATCCTGCTATACTACTTCGAGTGATTATATATAAAAACATGGACGATTACAGCATTAAAGCAGGGACCACAAAAAGTGTGGATATCAATGTCTCTAAAAAGCAAAACTGCTGCAGTCTGAAGATTAAAAACAAAAGTGCAATATGTATGAGAACAAGGACGCCTCCAGCGTTAGAGCAGAGACCAACATGAGTATGGATAGCAACGTCTCTAAAAAATTTGCTACAGTTTAAATATTAAAATGTAAATGCCAATAGTGCAATGATACACATACATAAAATGTGTCTCAAAACAAAAATATACTTTCTGTGGTCTCTAGCATACACAAATGGACACACCATTATTGAAGCTGGAAAAACTATTGCAAGTGTCCTGTGATGTTTATATGCATCATTTCCGTGTCAAAGTTTAAAAAAGCGGCAAATTAAATTAAAAAATGCCACAGACTAAAAAAATGGGGAAAATAGCTATGAATTAAAACAAATTTATATGCAATAATCGATTAATAAATGCGGTGAAGAAAATACTGTATGAAAAACAACAATGAATGTGATCTGATATAACACAGGATATGTAAATTATATTGATGATGGGACTATGTTCGGTAAAAAATAAAAATTAAAATTGAATTAAAATTTTAAAAAATATAACCTTATACAGCTCTTCTGCTGGGAGACCATTTGATTTGTATTACATCCGATCCTTTGTCTGGTTTTTATTTAAGGACACGTGGAGGGGCATAATTGAACGAAAACGTCTATCTCCATGGGCGTTTATCTCCGAGAAGGGGTCCGTGAAGGGGCGGACCGAACCGTATTTTCGAAAAAAATAGACATCCATGTTTTATTCGACAATTTGTGAGCTGGGCGTTTTTGTTTTTAAGTGATAATGGAAAATGAAAGCGCCCAGCTCAAAAACGAATAAATCCAAGGCATTTGTTCGTGGGAGGGGCCAGGATTCGTAGTGCACTGGTCCCCCTCACATGCCAGGACACCAACCGGGCACCCTAGGGGGCACTTTTACAAAAAAAAAAAAAAGGTAAAAGAGCTCCCAGGTGCATAGCACCCTTCCCTTGTGTGTTGAGCCCCCCAAATCCCCCTCAAAACCCACTGCCCACAAGTCTTTACCATTACTATAGCCCTAAAAGGTGAAGGGGGGCACCTACATGTGGGTACAGTGGGTTTGGGGGGGTTGGACGACTAAGCATTAAGCAGCACAATTGTAACAGGTAGGGGGGGATGGGCCTGGGTCCACCTGCCTGAAGTCCACTGCACCCCCTAACAACTGCTCCAGGGACCTGCATACTGCTGCCAGGGAGGTGGGTATGACATTTGAGGGTGAAAATAAAAAGTTGTGAAACATCATTTTTTGTGGTGGGAGGGGGTTAGTGACCACTGGGGGAGTCAGGGGAGGTCATCCTCGATTCCCTCTGGGGGTAATCTGGTCATTTAGGGCACTTTTTGGGGCCTTATTCGTGAAAAAACAGGGTCCAGGAAAAGTGCCCTAAATTCTAGCTACAAACGCATACTTTTTTTCCATTATCGGCGAAAGGCGCCCCTCTCCTTGGCCGATAACCACGCCCCAGTTCCACCTTCGCCACGCCTCCGACACGCCCCGTCAACTTTGTACGCTTCCGCGATGGAGTGCAGTTGAAAACGTCCAAAATCGGCTTTCCATTATACCGATTTATTCGTTTTTGTGAGATAAACGTCTATCTCCCGATTTGGGTCGAAATCTAGGCGTTTTTCTCTTTCAATTATAAGGTGGCTAATCTACTATGGTCTCTTTTGCAACCTCACTATCGGGATACCCTATCTTCCCTGTTTTGGTGATATCTTTGAAAGATACCTTTTTCTGAACCATGCGTTTTTGAACAACTGTCGGCCTGCCCCCTGGTTCTAGTTTAAAAGGTACTCTATCTCCTATTTAAATGCCAATGCCAGCAGCCCGGTCCCACCCTGGTTAAGGTGGAGCTCATCCCTGCAGAATAGGCTACCCCTTCTCCAGAATGTTGCCCAGTTCCTTACAAATCTAAAACCCTCCTCCCTACACCATCACCTCATCCACGCATTGAGAATACGGAGCTCTGCCTGTCTCTTGGGCCCTGCGTGTGGAATGGGTAGAAATTCTGAAGATGCTACCCTAGAGGTTCTGGATTTGAACTTTCTACCTAAGAGCCTAAATTTGGCTTCCAGAACCTCTCTCCCACATTTTCCTGTCACTGGTATCTACATGTATCAAGACAGCTGGCTCCTCCCCAACACTATCTAAAATCCTATCTAGGTGATGCATGAGGTCTGTCATCTTCACACCAGGCAGGCAAGTGACCAGGTGATCCTCATGTCCATCAGACACCCAGCTATCTACATGCCTACTATTCGAATCACCAATTACAATAGCTGTCCTAACCCTTCCCTCCTGGGCAGTAGCTCCTGGAGACACATCCTCAGTGTAAGAGGATATTGAAACCCCTGGTGTGGTGGCCCTGGCTACAGGGTTACTTCCAGCTGCACCAGGGTGATGCTGTCCTTTAAGAAGACCTCCTTCCTCCAAGGCAGCAAAGGGGCTGCCAGATTGGAGGTGGGATGTCTCTACAACTTCCATGTAGGCCTTCTCTTTCTCCCTCAGCCCCTCAAAGTTTACTACTGTAGCCTCAAGAGAATGGACTCATTCTCTGAGAGCTAGGAGCTCTTCGCATCGAGCACACACATCTGACCTCTCATCAACTGAGAGATAATCATACATGTGACACACAGTGCAAGAGAGTGGATAACATCCCTGCATCTTAGTATTATAGAGTTGTTTAATTAAAATTACTTATTAAAAACGTTAAGATTGTTGTAATTTATTTAGTGTTTGCTTCTCAGATACTAATTAAATAATGAAAACTCTAATGAAAACTCCACCAAACTAGGTCCTAATGTGCTTTCTGTTAATGCTGTGGCAGAAAATATAAGTTTTAAAACTATGGGAAAAGGTTATAGAGACTAGCTAACAAAGTTTGCTTCTTCTTCTTTTAATTTTTTTTATTTCTAACAATGTTTATCAATGTCCTACAATTCCTCTTCTACACCCATGCAGTAGCAGTATTACCTCTCAAGTAGGCAAGAACAGAAAATAACTTTCTTTTAGGACAGTTTATGCCTTGCTACTGTAAATATAGAGAAGAAAAGAAGCATTTACCTTGTCCCCCCCCCCCCCCCCTCCTCTTTAGGGGGAAGGGGGCATCTTGCACAGAGCAGGGAGACACAGAGGACAAGCTGAGAGCCAGCAACAATGCTAGCACCTTTTGTTAGAATGTTTAGAGTGTTTAAAATGCTCCAGCACTGTTGTACAAAGAACTCAGATGTCCATGGCTGCTAGATGTGTGTCAATAAAGTTTCAACAGTTTGTAACTGTGAGAGAAGGGCAGACTTGTTACCAACCTTCCGATTGGCTGTCTGAGAGCACAGTACAAGGCTCCTGATTTGCTGTTTGAGAACTGGAAGTAGAGGAGGGGACAGAGTGAGAGTCAGCCAATAGGAGCCAGGATCTGCTAAGAGGCACAAATTTGGACCAATGAGGTGGCAGGAGGCAGTCTGATCCTTAGATTGGCGCGAGTTTTGAGCCAATCCAGGGGGCAGGAGGAGTGGAACAAAGAAAAAAAGTTTTACAGTGCAGAGGCTGCCTGAGAAAGAGTAGTTACTTACCTGTAACAGGTGTTCTCCGAAGACAGCAGGCTGCATATTCTCACAAGTGGGTGACGCCACGTCGGCCCCGGAGGATTTTAAAGCAAAATCTCAAAATCTCTTTACGGCGTTCCGTCGCGCGAGCGATCGTACTGCGCATGTGCGCACACCTATTCCCGCTCGCCGAGCGGACACGCCCCTCAGTTATATCCAAAAGATGGAGGAGACAACTCCAAAAGGGGAAGGTGGGAGGGTTTGTGAGAATATGCAGCCTGCTGTCTTCGGAGAACACCTGTTACAGGTAAGTAACTACTCTTTCTCCAAAGACAAGCAGGCTGATATTCTCACAAGTGGGGTATCCCAAGCTTTCAGGCTTACACAACAAACAGTGGTCAATAGAGTCTCGCAACGGCGAGGCCAGAATAAACATTGACCTGAAATATCTAAATGAGTGTAGCCTGGAACAGAACAAACATGGGCTTAGGAGGGTTGGAGTTGGATTCTAAACCCCAAAGAAGTTCTGCAGCCCCGACTGCCCAAAACCGACTGACGCGTCGGCTATTCTGCTGAAGGCAGTAGTGAGATGTGAATGTGTGGACTGATGACCACGCCACAGCTTTGCAGATCCCTTCAATAGTGACTGATTTTAGATTAGTCACCGATTCAGCCATGGCTCTAATTTTGTGAGCCGTGACATGGCCTTCTAGAGTCAGTCCAGCTTGGACAAAAATGAAGGAGATGCAATCTGCCAGTTAAGAAGAAATGATGCGGTTTCCGACAGCAACTGGCATTAAAAGAAATAAACAACTGGGCGGACCTTCCGAGGGAGCTCGTCTGCTCCACGCAAAAAGTGCGCAGCTTGCTTTCGCCAGGGCTTGTAAGATGAGGGAGAAAGCATGTTGGCAAGACAATTGACTGGATCAGATGGTACTCTGATACCAGCGCCAGTAAGAACCTTGGCTGCATGCGGAGAACTACTCTGTTAAGATGAGAAGTAAGGTAAGGAGCTTGAGCTACTAGAGTCTGAAGCTCACCGACCTTTCGAGTTGAAGGAACAGCCACCAAGGAGAATGACCTTCCAGGTCCAATACTTCAGATGACAGGAATCCAGTGGCCCGAATTGAGCTTGCAGCAGCTGGATGAAAACGACATTGAGACCCCAAGATACTGAATAAGGAGTGATAGGGGCTCTGACCGAAGCATAAGAGCCAACTTGAAAAATTATTGTGGGTGCTAAGCCCAACAGAAATAATCCCCCTTAGATACAGACAAGGAATTCTCTCAATACTGTGGGAGAAGTAAACGTCATGAAGTGGACAGCTGAAGGCTGACCTTGTACACGTTGATGATAAGCTCTTATTGCACGAAGATGAATACAGACCGAGTTGGTCTTGAGACCAGATTCAGACAGGTGTGGAAAGAACTCAAGCAAGGTCTGTATAAGACTAGAGGCAGGATCTAGGACCTCGCTGTCACACCAGACGGCAAACCTCTTCCATGAAAAGAATAACACCTCTTTGTGAAATCTTTTTCTGGAAGCAGGCAAGAGTCGGGAGACACTCTTCTGGAAAAGTCAACGAAACCTACACTCTCAACATCCAGACCGTGTGAGCCATAGATTGGAGGTTGGGATGTAGAAGTGCCCCCTCGTTCTGCGTAATGAGAGCTGGAAAACATTCCAACTCCAGAAGAAGAGGGAATCGTATCTGACGTAGCTAGAAAGGAGCAATCAGAATCATGGCTCCACAATCTTGCTTGAGAATCAGCAAAGTCTTTTCCATTAGATGTATGGTAGGATATGCATACAGAAAACTTGTCCTCCAAAGAAGGAGAAAGGCATCCGATGGTAGTCTGCCGTGAACCTGCAGCCTGGAACAGAACTGAGGGACTTTGTGATTGAACTAAGTTGCTCAGCCTGTCGGCCAGACTGCTGTTTACGCCAATTAGATAAATGGCTTGGAGAAAACAAGCCGCGTTGGCGAGCCCACCGCTACATCTGCATGGCATCTTGACTCAGAGGACAAGATCCAGTACTCCTTTGTTATCGAGTACATCACAACCCGATTGTGTGGTTGATTAAAATAATTAGGTTGGATAGCCAGGAGGGATGCAACCTTCGTCAGCAGCTTTTGACTGAGTAAGGTGGACTGGACACCTCAGAATCAAAATGGAGAGAATTAACCACCTCTGAGGGGAATTCCGAAGACTGGCGAACAGTTGGGTTACATCCTCTAGATGTGCAAAAGTGTCAAGGGAGTGACGTGAACTGTGGTCTAGAAGTCTCAATATTACTGTGCTGTAATCTGTTGAGACGGGCAATCAACGTGTTAAGGGAACACTTGCACTCCCAGTCCATGAAGATACGCTGCAACAACAGCTAGGCACTAGGAAAAACATACTCTGGACGCAAAGTTGAGTAGAAGTATCTTGTAAGTCCAGAGAGCATAACCATTCGTTTTCCTGAAGTATGGGAAGAAGGATGCCCAGGGAAATCATCCTGAACGAAATCTGTTGAGGCCCCTTATGTCTATGATGGGACGGAACCCACAAGGAAGGACCTGGGATAGAAACTCAATCCTTCTTACCCTTGTGGAACAGGCTCGACTGCATTGGTACTGAGAAAGGCAGAGAGTTTCTCTGCAAGTACTCACTGTTGATGGAAGCTAAAGGATTAAACTTCCAATGAACAATGTGGAGGGTTTGATTCCAGATTGAGAATGTATCCTAACCGGACTATTTGAAAAAAACCCCCGGTTGGAGGATATATAAGTCACCTGTGGTGGAGAAAATTTGAACTTCCCCCCGACAGGCAGATTGGCCGGTACGGACATTTGTTGTTTTTTTTTTTTTTTTTTTTAATATAGTGGCTATGCTGAATTGGAGCCACTCCAAAACCCCTCTCTGGTTCCTGCGGAATAGCTGCAGGAGCCTGATTAGGTGCACGCCGCTGACTAGAACGAGCGTGCTGATCTCTTTAAAGAAGTTCCGAGATGAGGAAGTGTATGCACAGCATATCAACAATTTTCTGCTGAGTCTCCTCCTCCAGGTGAGAGGCACACAGTCATGAGAGTCTGCGCATCACCATACCTAGAGCAGAAATCTAGGTGTTACAATACAAGTGATGAAAACGCCATTGGACAGGAACTTGCGACACTTGGAAAAAAGATGTAGCCTACTCCGGTGGGAATGCTCATAAAGATCTGGCAGGACTTGGTCTTGGACGCGATCATGCCAGCCTGGTACGCCATTCTCCAAAGGAGGCTAAGGATGTATGCTCTGGCCTCGGGGGCGCCGAAGCAAGTTCTTAGAACTGCTATCAGTTCTGAGTTGAAGATGGAAGTCCAGGACCTCGAGCATCTGGCATTGGGCTGATTGACAATCTCCATTGTAATGTGTCAAGACAAATAGAGGATCTAGAGGATTCTCAGCAGAGAAAACCCCATGACCTTCATGTTCATCAGATGAACCATCATTGAACTGAGCCAACTACTCAAACAGAGCAGCTCAGATGCAAACATTGACCAGTATAGAGCAACTGTCATACATACAATTCTACAGAACAGCTATGGAAAAATATGTTCTCCTGTAGCAAAATGGCTGTTCTTAACATGCATTTCTGGGCCTGGAAGCCAAGGTATGGAGGCGCGGTAAGTTCTACGAGCGAACACCCATACCAGAGGCAGCATCGGTGAAGGAGACCAGTTGAAAAGCTAGATGCCGCGGGAGGCGGTAGCATCCATGGCGTCCAATGGTACCCATGGTCTCGAAGCCAAGGACAACATCTGGCAATGCAAGGGAATCGAAACCAGACTGCCAGATGACTTCCATAACAGAGATGTGACCGATGGTACTGATAGTACTCATGGCACCGACGGTGCCGATGATACACATGGTACCGATGACCCCCGGTACCAATGGAACCCATGGTACTTGGTACCGACGATAGTCATGATATCTGGTATCGATGGTACCCATGATACCCTAGTACCGAAGGGACCCTTGACATGTGGTACCGATGGTACCCATGATATTCGGCACCAACAGCACCGACGGTACCTATGGTACACATGGTATCGACGGTGCTCAAGACACCTGGTACCAATGGCACCCATGGTACCGATGGTACCTGGTCATGATATTTGGTATCGACGGTACTCATGTACCGACGGTATCCATGATAGCTATCCATGGTACCGACGATACCCGATACCGATGGTACTCGTGATACTCGGTACCGATGGGCGATGATACCTGTGATCGATGGTGCCCATGATATCTGATGCCGATGGTGATACCTGGTGCCGACGGTGCCCATGCACCGAAGACACTCGGCACCGATGATACCCGGTGCCGACGGAATCCATGGTACCGATGGTACCGGTACCGACGGGACCCATGGCACCGACCATGGTACCAATGTTCCCGGTACCGATACTCCTCGGTACCGACGCACCGGTGACATTCGGCACCGACGGCACCCATGGTACCGATGATACTCGGTACCGACGGCACCCATGGTACCGATGATACTCGGCACCGACGGTACCCATGACACCCGGTACCGATGATACTCGGTACCGACGGTACCCATGACACCCGGTACCGATGATACTCGGTACCGACGGTACCGATGATGCCCGGCACCGACGGCACCCATGGTACCGATGATACTCGGTACCGACGGTACCCATGACACCCGGTACCGATGATACTCGGTACCGACGGTACCGATGATGCCCGGTACCGATGCGGTGTATCGACGTCCAATGCCAGGATACCTCCATAATAGAGGGAGCAACGCTCTCGGCACCGACTGATGTCTGAAGCCCGAATACCTCCATAACAGAGGGAGCAAAGCTCTGGGCACCGATGGTACCGACACCCGCTGATGCGCCCGAATGACCTGCCAAGCAGGAGGCGCCGAGGCAGGTGGAGACCTACTCGATGCATAACTATACCCAGCGTGCATCGGTCTCTGTCGGACTCCCTGACAAGTAGCATAAGTCTCGTCTTTGAGACACTACTTGCGCTTCACAGGGAGATGATCCGGTCCTTTGGGCATCCCTGGCAGAGTAGAATACGTCTCGGTACTTTGAGACACTACTTGCGCTTCACAGGGAGATGATCCGGCCCAAGACACTTCCGCCGATGCGTCCGAATGACCTGCAGAGCAGGAGACGCCGAGACGGGTGGAGACTCACTTCAAAGGTTACACCACTGATATTGTGTCACCAGGCTGCCCATTCAGTGGCTGTGACATACACCTTCACCATGAAGCAGGCTCTCACAGCTCTCGAGAGCAATTTGTTTAAGTTTTAATAAATGGATCAAAAAATGTGGGCTTGTTTTATTTGCTGGCTAGAGAGAGCCCACAGATAACAATATACCAGCACTTTCAAGTAAAAAAGAAAAAGAGAAGCTTATAAGCTTCGTTGAGGCACAGCCCCTTGTGACTCTGGCAATTACTTAAATTTTTTTCTTGCCTCAGGTACAAAAAATACCTGTATATATAAGCCACAATGAGCCTGCCATAAAAATAAAAATAAAAAAGAGATTTACTCCGAAGACCTGAAGAAAACACGAAGCCCTAACGAACTCCGTGTCTCCTCAGACGCGGAAAAAGAAAAACTGAGGGGCGTGTCCGCTCGGCGAGCGGGAATAGGTGTGCGCACATGCGCAGTACGATCGCTCGCGCGACGGAACGCCGTAAAGAGATTTTGAGATTTTGCTTTAAAATCCTCCGGGGCCGACGTGGCGTCACCCACTTGTGAGAATATCAGCCTGCTTGTCTTTGGAGAAGAAGGCAATCGAGGCTACAGACAATGGAGACTGCAAGCATGGCTTGAGAGGAGAAATCAGACTCATGCAGAGGGACATGCTCGGGCAGGCTGGATGAGGAGAAGATCCAATCAAGACAAGGAGAGGTAGCTGCAGGCTGATAGAGGACCCACTGATGAGCCCCAGACCAAATCAAGAGAAAGAGAGAGATGGTGAGTGTGGCCGGGCATTGAAGCAGACAGGAACAGAAGAAAGGGGGGTTGAGGTGAGCTGAGCAGAGGATTTGCTGTTACAGTGGTCACAGGGACGTGCTGGGAGCAGTGCATAGCTGGATAGAACCCCAGAGGAATCCACCCAGGGCAATCCGCGTGTGTGTGTGTCTGTCTGTCTGTCCAGAGAGCAGAGGAGAAAGCCAGCCATGTGACTGTCCTGTAAAGAAGAGGCTCCACAGAGAAAGAGACACCCCCCCTGCACTGAGTGCCCAGATAAAAAAAAGGGAACTGTGCTTTTTGAGTGCCTGCCTCAGGAGGGATCTAGCCCAGAAGCTTGCTGGTTTGAGCGTCCACAAAGAGAGAGAAAGGGGCATCCCCCTGCACTGAGTGGCCAGACTAAAAGTGAACACTGTGGTTTTTTTGCTTATGCCTGCCTCCGGGGATCCAGACAAAAGCCTGCCTTGGGAAACAGCTGCCATGCCTAAGCCTTGAGTCCTGCGAGTGCATGCCTCTAGGGGAGTTAGTGTAGCCGTCCATCAGTGAGATTTGGGGTGGTTGTATAACAGAACAAAACAAAAGGGGTCATGTTTTGGGCGGTTGAGATAGGAATTTTCCTTGCTTATCTTTTATTTTGAATTTAGTTAGTCCACAAGTTCCACAGAAAGTTAAGGTTTTCCTTTTTTTGAGTTTTTTTGAGTCAGAATAGTAGGTATCGGGAGTCCCTGAACCCGTGGGCTGACCTCCCCAACCGAAGAAGACTAAGGTGCCCAACGCAAGAAAGCAGCGATGCTAGCGAAGATTTGATATACCGGTAATATTATTGTGTGCACACAAATTGAAAACTATATATATATCAGATCTGAGTACACTAATTAGTGCTGTGTACATGTGTGGGATGTTTTGGGTTACTGCAGATGTGGAGTTGGGGTCTTGATAGCTGTGATCCTTGATAACTGTGATTCTTGGTGACTGTGATTGTAGTTTTAAAATTGTTATTGCCTTAGTTCCTTTGTAACTTATCTCAAAGCATTTAACATCTTGCACTGATTTTATTTAATACCATCAACCTGTAAAAATTGGTACCAACATTTAAGAAACATAACCAACAAGTGTTTCTATTTACTTTACCCTCTATTCATTTTACCCTTTAATAAATCCTTTAATATTTTTTTCTTGCTAAATCCCTTGGTTGTGTGGAGTTTATTTGGGAACCCTATTTGAAACTGTGACACTCATATATGTATTTCTTTAATTATTCAAATTTACCTGCTCCACAACTAGGGGGTTTACACTACTATCTTTTTTTATACTCTTGACTGTTGAATTTCTACCTCTAGGGAAAGTTTCAGTTGAAAACAATGGGGAAAAGGGTTGTACACTATGGAAACTAGTTAATAATGCTTGCTTCTATCTCTTTTTATTGTTTTCTAAGATTATAACTAGTTTCCATAGTGTGCAACCCTTTTTTCCCCATAGTTTTCAACTGAAACTTTCTCTAGAGGTAGAAATTTAACAACCATGAGTATAAAAAAGAGAGTAGCAAGACTTAAAAGAGAAAGAAGGAACAAGGCCCAACCTTGAAAACCAGAGTCACAGGAACAATCTGAGGTTTATAAATTTTCCCAAATCGCCGTTAATTCCAGGTTTAGAGATGTTAAAGAAATACTTTGGGGAAGTACTGGGAATACCAGCAGAAGGCTTTATGCCTATTGCTAGAGCCCAGTACATAACAGGAACTTCAAAAATATCTAATGGACAACCTCAAACTGTTCCTGAATTAAATCTGACTGAATATTTAGAAAGTTCGTTGGAGATGGTGACAGAACGAACCACACTATTGGTTACCTTTGCTTTAAAGATGGACAGGAATAATATTTTTCGGACTTATTTTCATCATGCTAATGCAGGTTTTTTGGGGTGTAAGATTCAGATTTTTCCTGACTTGGCAAGGGATACACAGAAGAAGAGAATACAACAAGAGTTCTCAACTTAGGAGCATTGTTTAAGTTGAAATTTCCCTGTAGGTGTCTTGTATCCCTACACACGAACAATTATGTTTTCTTTGACCCCCCCCAAAATTGCTACAATTCATTAATTCTAAAGAAAGTGTTAATGTGCCTTTGACTGCACCCCAATGTTAATATGCTAGTAAGTCGATTAGCAGGATTAGTAGTGCTCTTCATGTTCCAATGATGTAACATAATTTTCTTTCTCTTAGTTATTCTTTTTGCTTAGTATCTGGATCTGTGAATTGTGGACAAAGGGGAATGGATTAGCTTGGTTATAATTTGTGATTATTATATTGTCTTTTTCGAATATTACCATTACATTTATGTTGGGAATGTAAATGTAAAAAATATATATAAATAAAAGTATTTTAAAAAAGCTAATAACTGTGTTTATCAATGTTCTACAATTCCTCTTTTAAAGCCAATCTCATTATCCGTCGTCCTTAAGGAGTCAGTTTTCAAAAGATTTTACCTAGGTAAGATCGAAGGCTGAAAATTAGCCTCTTTCTGTGAATAAATGCTCCTGCACTCTAAAATGAACAGTATGGGTAGTTTTACTTAGAACGGGCATTGCCATGGGCAGGGGAAGGGTGAGACCCATTAGAACATGTGCTCTGTGATTCATACTTCGTACTTGTAAAGTTTGCTGTCACTACAGGTGTGTGACCACTTAGGGCACCAGTGTGTGGCTCCTTCTGATCTTGGATTCATGCCTCAGGTACAAACATGAAGGGCAATTCTATAACTTGACATCTCAGACTAGGCACCAGAATGTCATGCACTTAACACCAATTCAATAATGCCATCTGGGTGCTAAGATGCAATTAAAGAATACTAGAATAAGGTCAAAATTAGCATGACCATGTTTAGGTGTGTCCTCTTCCACTTTGTCAACGGTAGGCATATGTTGCACTCCTAGGCGTATCAAGTGATGCACATAGTTTTTACTATTCTATAAACCATGCGTGTGACTGGGAAACACATCCATGGCCCACCCATGTTTCCCCCCTTGCAATTAGGTGCTATGTAACTTAGGCACTACCTAATTGTCAATTACATGGCAGCTTTGGCACACTGAAGGGTGCCTGTCTTAAGGACAGAAAAATACGTACTGTACCTGCACATAACTCACCTTGAAATACAACTGAAAAAAGCATGAGCTAAATTCAAAATCCCTTCCCTTCCCCAATGAGCCTGATAAGGCGGATCACGAGACTGCATACCAACACTATGGAGGCTTTGTATCAATGGAAGGGATTATGGCAGATCATGTGCATCATCAGATGGGCTCCCACCTCCAGCCAAAGCCAACCCTGCTCCCATCCCTTTAATGTTTTGGGCATTGGCAGGCCTGTTGATGGACATGGTGGTACTTATTGTAAAGTGCCTGTTGTACTGTAGGTCCTGAATTTGCAAAGGAAAGTCTATCAGAAATTTTCTTTTAAAAATTTAGCTTGCGGGTCCCACAGAAATTATCCAACAAAAGACGATGAGCCTTCTCCCAAAGTGCTTACAGAAAGTGATGATATCCCTGGATAAAAGAAAGGAAGGTGTATGAGCATTGCCACACAGAAAAGCAAATGGGAAATAGTTATTTTTAAAATTCCTACTGTCACTTTCAGTATTTATGACAGTGGATGGTTTATACACAAAATCTATGGGTGCATAGGTGCTGACACGCTGACTCCGTGGGTGCTATGGATGCTCAAGCACCCCCAATATTTGACCCGCCAGAATGGAAGTTCCCAGCCAGCCCGACCTGCCCGCCTTCTTCTCCCTCAACAGTCCTCCGCCTGCCCCTCGCCTTCCTGCGTGCTGCCCAGAATTTAAAATTCATCTTAATTTTTACCTTGGGGTCCCAGCAGGCGGCAGCAGTGAAAGGCGAGCAGGCTCGGTGCTTCAGCCTTCCTTCTCTCTCAGCTCTGGTCCCACCCTTGTGGAAACAGGAAATGAAGAGTGACCGAAGTGCCACACATGCGCAGAACAGATCTTTCTCTCTCTACGTGCCGTTCAAATCAGCTGGCAGCCAGCGCTCGCAAAACACGGGCCGGCCCGCCTGCTTCTCGTGTCCTGGGGCACCGCATGCCAGCGCTACTGACCGGCTGCTGCTAATGACGATCATTACCGGCGGGGACAGAGAGAAGGCCCTTTGCATGACCAACACAAAATTGGGGCAAAAATCCACCGTTGCTGGAGCAGAAAGCGCTGCAGCTGCTCCTGCTGAGTGTCCTGCAGTGACAGATTCCAGATGCGGCAAGTCAGGAAGTGGCAGGAGATTCAAGATGGCAGCGGTTCCCACTGAAACTACCCTTGAATGCTGCTCCATCAACTCCCCCGCTGCCACCGAAGTATATACTGGTCCCAGCCCTGGTGCTACCAACATAGATGCTGAGGAAGGTACAGGCTAAAGCTGCAGACCATGCAAGTAGAGCACCGAACACATGAGCGTCGATCCTAAGGAGCACCCCTACCAGCCCAAGAGAAATAGCTCCAGAGTTCAGAGGCTGCAAAGTAGGACCCAGTAAGCAAAACACACACACATACTTATATCTTCATCTTCCTTGATTCTCTCTTACACACTTTCTCTGAACTCACTCTCACACTCTCTCTTTCACACAGGCGCACACCCTCTCACACTCTTTCAGACACACAAACACACACACACACACACACACACACACACACACACTTTCTCTGTCTCTCTCTCTCTCTCTCTGAATTCACTATCACACACTCTCTCTTTCAGACACACACACACACACACACTTTCTGTCTGTCTCTGAACTCACTCTCACACTCTCTTTCAGACACGCGCGCATACAAACACTTTCTCTGTTTTTCACTCTCTCTCTCTGTGAACTCACTCTCACACTCTCTTTCAGACAGGCACACACACACACACACACACACACACACACACACACACTTTCTCTCTCTCTCTCACACAATCACTGTGTGTCTCTCTCTCTCTCTCACACACACACACAAAATATCCTGGTCTCGCCCGACGTGGTTAGAGATTCAGGGAAAGATCGACCCTGCTGCCGGGCAAATCAAGAGCCAGCACTCGGACGATCCCACCAGGACAGTCACCTGAGAGCATGTCGGCAGCTCAGTAAGTCGCTGCTCAGTAAGTTGCTACAGGGCTGAAGCAGCGATCCGGGAGACAGGCCATGGGAGCTGTGGGCAGGCAGGGGGCGTTTTCGCTGAGGCGACCCATTCATTTTCGGGGGTCAGGGCCGCTTCAAGTTTTGGCCACGTCCTGCATCAGCAAAGGGATGCTGCAGGGAGTGAGAGCAGCAGAGCAGGGAGCGGACCGGCGTGGATCAGCTGTTCGGCTAGGGCAGCGGGCAGGCCAAAAAGAAAGAGGGAAGCTCGGAAAAACAGGGAGAAATTTATCTTCACCTTCCTTCCTTCCGATCTGACGAAGAAGGGCAACCTTCGAAAGCTAATCAAGAAATGTATTAAGTTATGTCCAATAAAAAAGGTATCATCTTATTTTCTTTTCCATAAAATAAAACATGGAAAAGAAAATAAGATGATTTCTATTGATAACCAGACAGATGCATACACACACACTTTCTCTCTCTCTCTCTCTCACACACACACAAATTTGAACAATAATGGGCATGGGAAATTGCATACGTCTAACAATAACAAGGTTCAGATTCTGAAGGATCTAATGCTGTTCACACAAAGAACATAGTATATAAACCTGTACTATACACATCAACTGGCATTATGTTCTCTCTCTCAGACACACTCTCTCTCTCACTCTGACAGACTCTCTCTCTCTCTCTGAACAAGAAGGGACATGGGAAATCACATAAGTCAAACAATAACAAGGTTTACACAAAGAACATAGTTTATAAAACTGTACTATACACATCAACTGACATTACGTTCATCAACTTTTAAATTACATTTCAGAAATAAAAAACCTTGCCAGTTTTGCTATTTAATTACATACAACAGAAATTCCGCCCGTTGTAACAGGCTTTACGGCTTGTATTGTATATATAATGAACCTGAACAGCACAGTTCACAAATAACACTCTCTGATTCTTCTTATCCTGATCTGAAAATCAACTCCCAGATTATACATCAGACCCTGAGCCCGGCTCTCTCATTCCCACTCTGGCACTGGCCGGATACTCAGGGCTCCGGCATTTTTACCTTTTCTGTTGAGGCCAGGATTGAAATACGGCCAGAGTTTCTCAGTGAAGGTATGGGTGAAGGTGAAGAGATGAGATATATTATCTGCATCGTAAAATGAGACCTTTCCTGCCTCATAGTCCAGGAAAATCCCCACTGCCCGGGGTCTCACACTCAGGGGAAGTAGAGTGTTAGGGGAGGTGCAGGCCCAGTATTCATCTCCATATCTCTGTGTCACTACCCAGTATCCATCCTCAGGTGTTAGGCTAATCATCCCCTTCCTGCTCACAGAATCTTTACAAACCCCCAAATCCCAGTTGGTCTTGTCTCCCACCTCCACCTCCCAGTAATGTCTCCCCAAGGTGAAGCACTCCAACCCCAGGACACAGGGACAAGCATCAAATCTCTGGGGATTGTCTGGCAGGTTCTGTGTTGTGCCTCCGTCTCTGACACTTTTCCGATCCTCAGACAGGATGTTACGGGGATGAGCAGTTTCAGGATCCAGAGTCACATTCACTGCAGGGAGAAGAGACATTGATAAGCATGTGAAGACATTTCTCATTGGCTCTTCACATACCCACCTCTACCCTTGTTGGCAGGTTCATGCACTCAATGAGATGGTCTGCTATTGGTTATCATTCACTGACAAACTTACAGAAAAACAATGTATTGGTTAACATCTGTAATTTTACCCTATGGGTCTCCTCTACTGACTAAATGGATGAAATAAAGATTTTAATTGGCTGACTCACTGACCAGCTACATAAAACAAACCTCCTCATTTGTCCCTCATGTTCCCATAGCACAATGCAGTATTTCAGCTCACTCAGCTCTCACTGATCCCTATAGGCTGAAGTTCTGGTCTTAGAGCTTCTAGAACTGACGAATAATTAGTATAGAATCCACTGTGAGATTTATTAGCTGGGTTTGTTCCCCAGTTTTTCCCTTTTGAACTAGATCCCCCATTTGTCAGATGTGTTTTGAGCAGTTATTCGTATTCCTGAAGCCCCTCAAAGATAAAAAATGAATCACATTGTACATAATAAATTATTCCACAATCAGGATGTGTCTTTTTGGAGCAATGACATCAATCAATTATGAAGTTTAAATTTTTTCAAATTATTTTTCTGTGCAGTAGCTTTCTATAGAAAAAGACATTTTGAACTGAAACTGCTGATCCTGTAAATGTTTTCTGTCATTTGCTTTCAAAGGGGGAGCTGTGTTAAGGGCCCTTGAGCTTAGCACATGCTCACGGAATTAGCACGCTAAATGCTAAGAAGCCTATAGGTATAAACTACTACTACTACTAAACATTTCTATAGCGCTACTAGACTTACGCAGCGCTGTACAAATTAACATGAAAAGACAGTCCCTGCTCAACAGAGCTCACAATCTAAATTGGACAGACGAACAGACAGCTAGGGGTGGGGAAATTGCAGTGGTAGTGGTGATAAGTGAGGGTATTGAGTAAGAGAGTCATGGTTAGGAGTCGAAAGCAGTAGCAAAGAGGTGGGCTTTAAGCCTAGACTTGAAGACAGCCAGAGACTGAGCCTGACGTACTGGCTCAGGGAGTCTATTCCAGGCATAGGGAGCAGCGAGATAGAAGGAACGGAGCCGGGAGTTAACAGTGGGGGAGAAGGGGGACGACAGGAGACATTTACCCAGCGAACGGAGTTCACGGAGAGGAGTGTAGGGAGAGATGAGAGCGGAAAGGTACTGAGGAGTTGCGGAGTGGATGCACTTGTAGGTCAAAAGGAGAAGTTTGAACCGTATGAGGAAGCGGATAGGGAGCCAGTGAAGCGACTTGAGGAGAGGGCTAACATGAGTATAGCGACTCTGGCGGAATATAAGATGCGCAGCAGAGTTTTGGACAGATTGAAGAGGAGATAGATGGCTGAGCGGGAGACCATCTTGGCATTTAGCGCATACTAATTCCATTAGAGTGCTCTAAAAGTGTGCTAAGCTTTAGTGGAAAGACCCCAAAGTCTGGTGCAGTCCTCAACAAACTCATTAGTGTTTAAACTGTGCTGTGACTGCCAGCTCAGATCCCCTCACTTCAATTATTAAATCTAATTTTTATCACTCAGTAATTTTATATTTTGAAATGACTATATGCGAATGCTAGAAATGGTTTGGGATTTGTGTTGCAAAACGTACGAGGAGAGGCTTGCCGACCTGAACATGAATATCTTGGAGAAAAGGAGAAACAGGGGTGACATGATACAGACGTTCAAATATTTGAAAGGTATTCCCGGAGACGGGAAGGTGGTAGAACTAGAGGACATGAATTGAGGTTGAAGGGGGGCAGACTCAGGAGTAATGTCAGGAAGTATTTTTCATGGAAAGGGTAGTAGATATGTGGAATGTCCTCCCTTGGGAGGTGGTGGAGATGAAACAGTAATGGAATTCAAATGTGCATGGGATAAACACAAAGGAATCTTGTTTAGAAGGAATGGATCTATGGAATCTTAGCGGAGATGGGGTGGCGACACCGGTAATTGGAGAGGAAAATCAATGCTAGGCGGACTTCTACGGTCTGCACCCTTATCGTGGCTGAATAGATATAGATGGGCTGGAGTGTAAATTTTAAGGGGCTTCGACGTTAGTTTCAGAACTTTTAGTACAGGAACAGTGCTGGGTAGAGTTTTACAGTCTGTACCCTGAGAAAGGCAGGGACAAATCAAACTCGGGTGTGGAGGAGTGGCCTAGTGGTTAGGGTGGTGGACTTTGGTCCTGGGGAACTGAGTTTGATTCCCAGCACAGGCAGCTCCTTGTGACTCTGGGCAAGTCACTTAACCCTCCATTGCCTGCCGCATTGAGCCTGCCATGAGTGGGAAAGTGCAGGGTACAAATGTAACAACAACAAAAAAATATATATAAAGTATCACATACCAAGTAAAATGAGTTTATCTTGTTGGGCAGACTGGATGGACCGTTCAGGTCTTTATCTGCCATCATTTTCTATGTTATTATGTCAAATTGCCTTGCTGAGACAAATGGTGACAGAACCCAGGAGGGAAGGATCGATGCTGGATCTAGTGCTCACGAATGGAGGAAGTGTTTCCAACATCCGGGTGGGTGCCCACCTATGTAATAATGATCATCACATGATATGGTTTGATATAAGGGCAAAGGCAGAGTGGACGCACAAAACTCAAAATACTATATTTCAGACGTACTGATTTTGATAAAATGAGGGAATACTTGAAGAAGAGCTGTTGGCGTGGGAAGGCATAGGAGAAGTGGAAAATCAGTGGTCAAGGCTAAAGGCTGCTATAAATAAGGCAACTGATCTTTACGTGAGGAAAGTAAACAAAAACAAGAGAAACGGGAAGCCTATATGGTTCGCCAAACAAGTAGGTGAAAAAATAAGAGCAAAAGAGGCTTTGTTCAAGAAATACAAAAGAATGCAACGAGAGGATCACAGAAAAGACTATTGGAATAAACTCAAAGAACCAAATAGGGAAATATGACTAGAGAAAGCAGGAGCAGAAGAAAAATGGCTAAAGATGTAAAGAGAGGTGACAAGATAGTAGAAAAGATAGGAATGGAGTTGTGAGACGCAAGATAATGAGAATGGCTATGGGGAGAGTGAGAAGGATAAAGTGAATGTGCTAAACAATTACTTCACTTCGGTGTTCACGGAGGAAAATCCTGGTGAAGAACCATGGTTGGCTGCCAAGGGAACATCTGGGAATGGAGTGGATACTGCACTGTTTATGGAAAAAAGAATTTTATAGACAGCTGGAGAATCTGAAGGTGGACAAAGTTATGGTGCTGGATGGGATACATCCCAGGATACTAAGGGAGCTCAAGAAGGTCCTGGTGGGACCTCTTAAAGATCTTTAGAGATGGGAGAGGTTCCGCGAGATTGGAGACGAGCGGATGTAGTCCCTCTTCACAAAAGAGGAGATAGGGAAGAAGTAAGTCTCTCGTCGGTGGTAGGAAAAATAATGGAGTCGCTACTGAAAGAAAGGATAGTTAACTTTCCAGAAACCAATGGGTTACAGGACACAAGGCAACATGGCTTTACCAAAGGAAAATTCTGCCAAACGAATCTGATTGAATTCTTTGACTGGGTGTCGAAAGAACTGGATGAATGCGGGTTTCAGCAAAGCCTTTCATATGGTCCCCTACAGAAGACTCGTGAATAAGCTGAAAGGGCTGAACTTAGGACTGAAAGTGGTGAACTGGATAGGAAACTGGTTAACTGACAGGTGGAAGAGAGTGGTGGTAAACGGAATCCGCTTGGAGGAAAGGAAGGTGAGCAGTGGAGTTCCTCAGGGGTCGGTGCTAGGGCCTATTCTCTTTAATATATTTGTGAGAGATATTGCTGAAGGGCTGGAAGGAAAGGTTTGCCTTTTTGCGGATGACACGAAGAAAGCCTGGAAGAAGTAGAAACAATGAGAAGAGATCTCCAAAAGTTAGAAGAACGTTCGAGGGTCTGACAGTTAAAATTTAATAGCTAGTTCCTCTGGGGTATGTATCTCCGTTCAGTTTTACTTATATTATCTAATTTCTACAAAAGAAAACCATATACTAAAAGAACAAACTAACTAAACACATGTTTCGCTTGGTGACGTCGTCAGGGGAATGATATGCTGTGGCAGGAACAGAACAGCCTCAACCTTCCACCGGCCGGGACCGCGCATGTACTGGCGTTCCGGCCAGTGGAAGGTTGAGGTTGTTCTGTTCCCACCACAGCACACCGTTCCCCTGAAGATGCCACCAAGCGAAACATGCTGCATGTAGGGAACTGAAAATGTGCTAAACAATTGAAAAAAGACCCTGGATATCAAAACCCGGAACAGGGAATTGATTGTGGATTACAGCCATTTCATTGTACGCCACTTTACAGACTGGGACCCCAGCAGGGTGAACTTTCAACCACCACCGCTACCACTCCACATTAAGATAAGTAGTGTGTTTGATACTCCCTTGAGACAAAACTTGTGTTTGATATTCCATTGAAAACCTATGGGGGATAAAATTCAAGCGTATTACTGACATCAGATAGCATACTAGCAATTAGTAGCTAGAACAGCAGGGAAAGAAGAACTCGCCCGATATCCACTTGTTATTCAATCACGTGAAGACACTAGATTCACAAACCTGGTAGAACAACATAGTGAGGTGGAGCTGGGGTGCTATCATGTAGAATTGTAAAACATAGTACTTTCGTACTGCAAGTGAGTCCTGTGGGACAATCCCAGTCACTGAGCACCATTTGCATATATAAAAAAAGAAAAAATATAGCACACTATCACTACATCACAACAAACAGTTTGTTTGTGTTTAGTTAGTTTGTTCTTTTAGTATACGGTTTTCTTTTGTAGAAATTAGTTAAAATTTAATGCCAATAAGTGCACAGTGATGCACTTGGAGTGCAGGAACCCAAAAGAGAGATACCAAATAGGAGGGGAGAGATTAGTAAGCTCAACTCAGGATAGAGACCTTGGGGTGTTGGTGTCAGAGGATATGAAGGTGAAGAAACAAAGTGACAAGGTGATGGCCATGGCCAGAAGGATGCTAGACTGCATAGAAAGGGGTATAACCAGCAGAAGAAAGGAGGTGTTGATGCCCCTCTATAAGTCATTGGTGAGGCCCCACTTGGAGTATTGTGTTCAGTTTTGGAAGCCATATCTTGCTAAAGATGTAAAAAGACTGGAAGCGGTGCAAACAAAAATTGAAAAAATGGTATGGGATTTGCGTTGCAAACAATACGAGGACAGACTTGCCAAAGGAGAAACAGGGGTGACATGATACAGACGTTCAAAATTTTGAAAGGTATTAATTCGCAAACGAACTTTTTCTGGAGATGGGAAGGCGGTGGAACTAGAGAACATGAATTGAGGTTGAAGGGGGCAGATTCAGGAGTAACGTCAGGAAGTATTTTTTCATGGAAAAGGTGGTAGATACGTGGAATACCCTCCCGGGGAGGTGGTGGAGATGAAACAGTAATGAAATTCAAACGTGTGTGGGATAAACACAAAGGAATCCTTTCTAGAAGGAATGGATCTATGGAATCTTAGTGGAGATTGGGTGGCGACACCAGTAATTGGGAAGCAAAACCTGTGCTGGGCACACTTCTATGGTCTATGCACTGATCGTAACTGAATAGATATGGATGAACTAGAGTGTAAATTTTAAGGGGCTTCAACGTTAGCCTCAGAACTTTTAGTACAAGAACAGTGCTGTGTAGATTTTTACGGTATGTGCACTGAGAAAGACAAGGACAAATCAAACTCAGGTATACATATAACATATCACATACTTTGTAAAATGAGTTTATCTTGTTGGGCAGACTGGACGGACCATTCAGGTCTTTATCTGCCATCATTTACTATGTTACTATATATGACTATCCAGCTCATTTTCAAAAGTGATCGCAGGCCATCTTCCGACAGAAATCGGCGATCTCCTGAACCCGGCCAAATCGGTATAATTGAAAGCCGATTTTGGCCGGGTTGAACTGCTTTCCGTCACGGAGCTGACAAAACGTCAAGGGGGTCGTGTTGGTAGGGTAGTGAAAGCGGGACAGGGGCGTGCTCACAAGATGGTCGGCTTCGCCTGATAATGGAAAAAAAAGCCAGGCTTGACAAGCATTTTGCCGGCTTTACTTGGTCCCTTTTTTTTCATGACCAAGCTTCAAAAAGGAGCCCCAACTGACCAAATGAACATCGGAGAGAATCGGGGATGACCTCCCCTTACTCCCCCAGTGGTCACCAACCCCCTCCCACCCAAAAATAAAAAATAAAAAACATTTTTTTGCCAGCTTCTATGCCAGCCTGAAGTGTCATACCCAGCTCCATGAAAGCAGTATGCAGGTCCCTGGAGCAGCTTTTAGTGGGTGCAGTGCACTTCAGACAGGTGGACCCAGGCCCAGCCCCCCCCCCCCCACCTGTTACACTTGTGGTGGTAAATAGGAACCCTTCAAAACCCACTGTACCCACATGCAGGTTCCCCCCTTCATCCCTTAGGGCTATGGTAATGGTGTAGAGTTGTGGGGAGTGGGTTTGGGGGGATTTGGGGGGGCTAAACAACCAAGGGAAGGGAGCTATGCACCTGGGAGCTATTTTTCTTTTCTTTTTTTTATTTTTAGAAGTGCCCCCTAGGGTGCCCGGTTGGTGTGCTGGCATGTGAGGGGGACCAGTGCACTACAAATGCTGGCTCCTCCCATGACCAAATGCCTTGGATTTCGCTGGGTTTGAGATTGCAGGCATTATTTTCCATTATGGCCGAAAACCGATGCCGGCCATCTCAAACCCGGCGAACTCTGACATTTGGCCGGGCCCAACCGTATTAGCGAAGAAAAAGATGGCTGGCCATCTTTTTCGAAAATACAGTTGGCTTCGCCCACTTATGGCACCGGCCCCGAAGATGGCCGGCCAGCTATTTGGCCGGCGCTGTTCGATTATGCCCCTCCATGTCATCTGCATAGAAATGAGGAGATATACCATGAGATTGAATAAGAGCAGCAAGAGGGCTAAGAAACATTTTGAGAAGGGGTGGGGGAGTCCACCTGATAGGTACGGTCCAAAAAAAAAGAAGTAAACCAAGAAAAAACAGATTCTGATATCCCTAGTGTTGCAAGCTGTGAGAGTAAAAGTGAATGTTTAACCAAGTCAAAGGCAGAAGATAAGTCTAGAGAAATGACCAGAACTATATTGTGTTTATCTAAATGAGAGTGTATTTCGCTTAGAAGTGCTGCAAGAACAATTTCAGTACTTGCATAAGGCCTGATGCCAGACTGTCTTGAATGCAGCATCAGGGTTTTGTCAATGAGAGCTGATAATTGAACTTTTTCTAATATTTTAGATAGAAAGTAAACATTTGACACTGGGTGGTAGTGGGCTGGGAACTGAGGGTCAAGAGATGGCTTTTTAAGACTAGGAAAGATAATACCAGATTTCTAAAAACTGGGTATTTGGCCAGAAGAGTCTCTATTATTGATTAAAATCAGGGCTTTAGGAAGCAACTGTAAATTGCCAATCTTTAACCTTGATGACAGAAGAGAGTCAAGAAAATATTATGTAATATGCAGGGTTGAAAGCTTCTTTGAAAGAGAATGTAAGGTCTGAAATTGGAGTGTAGACCACAAGAATGTTCCTGCACCTAGGGAAGCTGAAGAGACCAAAAAGGGAGATCTTGGAACCAATGGAACCACAAGATCAGTGGATGGAGAGGAAAGTCCAGTAAGAAAAGAATTTACTAAGTTCTGCACTTTGGTAGTAAAGTATTGAGAAAGGAGTTCAGTCGATGGGGCCAAGTATGGGCTTGTGGAAGAATCATTAACAGTTGGAAGAGATGTCAAGATATAGAAAATTGAGAAGAACTCCCTAGTTGGATTTGTAATTTTCTTAATACAGTCAGTATAGAATTTAGATTTGCCCTGAAATATGAGAGAGCAGGAATTGACCTAGGGTTTTTCCATTTATGTTCTGCCTGATGAAGCCGACATGTGCTAGATGTGGTCTATTTGGACTTCAGCAAAGCCTTTCACATTGTTTCTCAAAGAGGCTTGTGAACAAATTGAATGGGCAGAAGTTAAGACCCAAAGTGGTGATTTGGATTAGAAACTGGTTGACTGACAGAGGTCAGAGTGTAGTCGTGAATGGAATTCACTTGGATGAAAGAAAGTTAAGTAGTGGAGTACCTCAAGGATCGGTATTGGTGACAATTCTATTCAATACACAGTACAGTCTTGATTATTCTAACTTTGCTGATCTGAACATCCGCATACCAGACAAACCCCACGGTGACGTCACGCGGCTTCTCTTTCCATTTTCCGAATATGGGACCCTATTTTTACCACCATGTTGAGCCAGGATCCTGCTTTTATTGCCTTTGTTTCTGTATTGTTTGACTTCTCTTTCTGTTTTCTGAACTTGGGACCCTACTTTTATCACCATTGTGACCTGGGACCCCCTGCTTTTACTGTCTTTACTTGAGGGGAACCATTGTTTTCCATATTTTCCATATTATCCGACTTTTCATTTCAGTCCCATTTAGGTCGGATAATCGAGACTTTATGTATTTGTATATGACATTGCTGAAGGGTTAGAAGGTAAAGTTTGCCTTTTTTCAGACCACACAAAGATTTGTAATAGAGTGAACGCCTCAATGGGAGTGGACAACATGAGAAGTAATCTGAAAAGATTAGAAGAATGGTCTAATATTTGGTAGTTAAAATGACCATAGAAACCCAAAAGAGTTGTATTTGCTAGGGGTTGAGAGGATGATAAGCACATACTGAGAGATGGACCTTATGGTGATAGTTTTGCAGGATCTTAAGGCAATGAAACAATGTGACAAGGCAGTGGCCATAGCCAGAAGGATGTTAGGCTGCATAGAGAGGAATATCCGGTAGAAGAAAGGAGGTGTTAATGTACTAGATGTAATCTACTTAGATTTCAACAAAATATTTGATACAGTTCCTTACGGAAAGCTCCTGAATAAGCTGAGTGTGCTGAAGTTAGGACCTAAGTTGGTGAACTGGATTGGAAAATGGTTGACTGACAGATGACAGAGGATGTTGGTGAATGGAGTGCCTCAGGGTTTGGTACTGGGACCGATTTTTAAAAATATATTTGTGAGTAACATTGCCAAAGGATTAAAAGGAATGGTTTGTCTTTTGCAGATGACACTAATACTCAACAAATTGGACACTACAGAGGGAGCTGAAAACATGAGAAGGGATCTATAGAAATTAGAAAAATGATCTAAGATCTGGCAGCTTAAATTTAATATGATAAAATGCAGAGTGATGCACTTGGGGTGTAGAAATCCAAAGGGAATAAATGAGATAAGGGTTGAGAGACTGATAAGCACAGTTCAGGAGAGAGACCTTAAGGTGATAGTATCTGAGGATCTTAAGGCAGCAAAACAATGTGAGAAAATGGTGGCTGTAGCCAGAAGGATGCTAGGTTGCATAGAGAGAGGTATAACCTGCAGAAGAGAGGAGGTGTTAATGCCTCTAAACAAGTTGTTGGTGAGGCCCTACTTGACATACTGTGTTCAGTTTTGGAGGCTGTATCTAGCTAAGGACATAAAAAGGTGAAGTGGTCCAGAGAAAAGCAACAAAAATGTATGAGGTTTGCAACAAAAGATACATGAGAAGATACTTGAGGACCTGAATATGTATTCCCTTGAGGAAGTGAGAGGTAGGTGTGATGTGATACAGACATTTAAAAACTTGAAAGGTATCAATATACATACAAATCTTTTCCAGAGACAAAGAAGTGGTAGAACTAGAGGAGATGAATTGAGGTTGCGGGGTAGTAGGCTTAGGAGTAATATCAGGAAATACTTTTTCACAGACAGTGTGGTGGATGCCTGGAATGTCCTCCTGGGGGAGGTGGTGAGACAAAAATGGTGATAGAATTCAAAAATGCATTAGATAAACACAAAAGATCCTTAAATTCAGAAAGGATGAAATCAAAGCAAAACTTTTTTATATTTCAAAAGTATTTTGTACTTAAAGATTAACATTATAATTTGTCTGCTTTTTTGAGAGAATATTCTTGCAGAATCTTATGTGATGTTAAATTGATTCAGTATAGTTTTAATAATGGACCTGTAATTCTGGTGTTGGAACCTTGAAACATGTTATCTACTCTTATCCTAATCTAACAGCCCCACAGACATCACTGGGAGCTCTCCTGCAGATCATACAACAATATGGACACCAGTTAGGTTTTAGACTAAACCTGCAAAAGTCACAGGCTAGAAGGGATGGTATCTGGGAGCGGAATTTTCCTTTGACCTGGTCAGATGGTCTTATTAAATATTTGGGAGTGTGTATATCCAGTGATTTAACACAGCTGTATACTTGTAATGTTAACCCACTTCTGCAGGACACAATTCATTTATTACAACTCTGGACAGCCTACCCCTTATCTTTGATTGGTCGGATAAATTTATTCAACATGATGCTCGTCCTGCGCTGGTTATATCTTTCTCAGATGATGCCTCTGTTTTTAAAGTCATATGACAAGCGAGCACTTCATAAAGCAATGCAACATTATTTGTGGCAGGGAGGCAGCCCAGAATGTCGATTACTGTCCTTCAGCTGCCATGGGCACATGGAGGCCTAGGCTTACTGAATGTTAGGTATCTGATGATAGTGTGCAGCATTTGGCACAGAAACAATTGATATAGAGGAACCAGCAATTTTTCAGCAACTCCCTTGGAAATAGAATTCTTAGGACCAGATCATTTCATCTGGCAACTCCATACAATTCCAAAACGCAACCACAAGGCTCTGAGGAATAATCTCTACACATAGCACGTGCCACATGGAGGTGGCTATGCAGGTGCCACTTTTTCTCAGGAACAATTACACCATACCTTTCTTAGCATCATAATCCAGATTTTCCACCAGGTAGTGATTCTCAGGTGTTTGCGTGTTGGCACTCTCAAGGATTTGTCTACTTGTTTCACGTGCTGACAGATGAGGGGAAGATCCAATCCTTCCAGGAATTGCGAGTGGCACATGATTTTCCACAATCTGACTTCTTTGCATATACACAGTTACACCATTATGTGCAGAGGTTAGGCTGGGAAAATCTCAGTGAAGATGTACAAGAAACTTTGCACGAGGTATTAACTCTGGGCTCACAAAATCACATGCCACTAAAGTTTCATCACAAGTTTCTCAGAGATACAACAGAGGATATCAATTATGCTCTATATGCATCCAGCTGGTCCCAGGACTTGGAAGTTGAAATAACAACAGCCAAGCTAAGGGAGTGACTCTTGTCAGTGCAATCTTGGGTGCAAAATGTTCAATTATGGGAACTACAGTACAAATTCATTCTATGCCTGTATGTGGCAGCACTTTGTAATACAGACCTCTGTGCCAAATGTGGTGGAGCCCGTGCGATACTGAGTCACATGTTATCATTTTCTGGCCAAATGTATTTAAACATAGATCAATGGTCTTGTCATATCCCTACATCACTGTTTCTGTTTTTTGATAGCTTCCAGTTGGTACAGCCAAGGACTCTGGGCTTAACAAGCTTCTTGAAGTATGCAGTCTTAATGGGGAAAAAAGCAATTCTTCTCTGCTGGCTGGATTCTTCGGAGTTATCCCTAACATTTTGGTGCACACAGATCTCCTTATTGACTATGGAAAGACTAACTATTTTAGATTCTACTTCTCAAGGTACAAGATTTCAATGGACATAGGAGCAGTTCCGGGCAACTTTACATCCTACAGCACGTGGAGGGGCATAATTGAACAAAAACGTCTATCTCCATGGGCGTTTATCTCCGAGAACGGGTCCGTGAAGGGGCGGACCGAACCGTATTTTCGAAAAAAATAGACGTCCATGTTTTATTCGACAATTTGTGAGCTGGGCGTTTTTGTTTCTCAGCGATAATGGAAAATGAAAGCGCCCAGCTCAAAAACGAATAAATCCAAGGCATTTGTTCGTGGGAGGGGCCAGGAGTCGTAGTGCACTGGTCCCCCTCACATGCCAGGACACCAACCGGGCACCCTAGGGGGCACTTTTACAAAAACAAAAAAAAAGGTAAAAGAGCTCCAAGGTGCATAGCACCCTTCCCTTGGGTGTTGAGCCCCCTCAAAACCCACCGCCCACAAGTCTACACCATTACTATAGCCCTAAGGGGTGAAGGGGGGCACCTACATGTGGGTACAGTGGGTTTGGGGGGCGGTTTGGAGGGCTCCCATTTACCAGCACAAGTGTAACAGGTGGAGGGGGGATGGGCCTGGGTCCACCTGCCTGAAGTCCACTGCACCCCCTAATAACTGCTCCAGTGACCTGCATACTGCTGCCAGGGAGGTGGGTATGACATTTGAGGGTGAAAATAAAAAGTTGTGAAACGGCATATTTTGTGGTGGGAGGGGGTTTGTGACCACTGGGGGAGTCAGGGGAGGTCATCCCCGATTCCCTCCAGTGGTCATCTGGTCATTTAGGGCTCTTTTTGGGGCCTTATTCGTGGAAAAACAGGGTCCAGGAAAAGTGCCCTAAATTCTCACTAAAAACGCATATTTTTCTTCCATTATCGGCGAAAGGCGCCCATCTCTGATCGCCCGATAACCACGCCCCAGTTCCGCCTTCACCACGCCTTCAACATGCCCCCATCAACTTTGTCCGCATTCGCGACGGAGTGCAGTTGAAAACGTCCAAATTCGGCTTTCGATTATACGGCTTTATTCGTTTTTGTGAGATAAACGTCTATCTCCCGATTTGGTTCGCAATATAGGCGTTTTTCTTTTTCAATTATAAGCTGGATAGTCACATTTTTAATCAGTGAGCCTGGACCTGTCATGCCTCAATGTTATGGTTACTGTATTTGAGGCTGGGTGGGGATAGATAGGGAGGGATGGGGAGGGAAGGGGAGGGAAGAGGTTCCTTCTGTTGAGTTCTTTATAAAGAAGCAGAATATGGTTCTATTAGCATTTTTTCATTTATATCACGTACAGAACTTATGCACAGGAGGATTTGAAGGGACGGTTGTTGGAGCAAGGTGTTTTTCATCAGAATGATGACCCATTTGAATGGTTTTGATTGTTTCTGCATTTGTGATCTGTTGTCAGTCATCAATAAAATTGATTCAAACATAAAAGACTATTGGTACTCTATGTGAAAAATTATATCCAAAATAATACAGATAACAGAACCACTATTATTTCAATTAATCATATTGGGATCTACAGCACTACAAACGTTTTGGTTACGCATCTTTGAAATTCCATTAAACTCTGCGATAAAAATGGCATGTGGAACTCCCTATGTTTATTAGCCAAATACAGAAGTGTAGCTATTGAAAGATCGAAAATTATAAGTGCATACGTATTGCCATACTGGGAAAGACCAAAGCTCCATCAAGCCCAACACCCTGTTTCCAACAGTGGCCAATCCAGGTCACAAACCTGGTAAGATCCCAAAAAAGTACAAAACAATTTATACTTAATTATGAAAAGGTTTGGGCTCCTTTGCATGCCTATCTAAAAACTCTTACTTAAAAATTAATAACAGTACAACTCCTTTTCGCACTGAAATCAAACTGTTGATATTATCAATCTGCTAGTACCCTGTGTTACCAATTTTCAATTATACGTGCGCATATATCTATGTTTGTATATTTGTTGACTAAACTTTGTTAGTCATTGTTTCTATAACTTAACTTTATATTGAAATTAAAAATAAAAAAATATTTGAACTAAAAAAAAAAAAAAAAGAAGAAATTTCAAGTGTGAAAGGAAGGAGTATACTGGTAGGGCTGTACTACTGTCTGCTAGGACAGAATGAACATAGAGATGAAAAATTGTTTACAGAAGTTAGGAATGCTGGCAAATTGTGCAACATTATATTAATGGGTGATTTCAATTACCCTAATATTGACTGGATAAATGTTACATCAGAGAGCACTAGAGAAATACCTCTAGATGTAATAACTGACTGCTTTTAAGAGCAACTGGTCCAAGAGCTGACAAGAGGGGGAGCTATTTTGGATCTGATCCTTAGTGGAATGCAGGGCATGATATGAGAGGTAACAGTGTTGGATCCTTTGGGAACAGTGATCATAACATGATCAAATTTGAGATGATATCTGGGGTGAAGTCACTGTGGAAATCTACTGTAATAGCATTTGCTTTTTCCATAGAGCACTATGAGAAAATGAGGAAAATGGTTAAAAAGGAGCTAAAAGGATCATCCACAAAGGTTAGAACTTTAAATCAGGCATGGACATTGTTTAAAAATGCCATTGTGGAAACCCAGACCAGATGTATTCCATGTATTAACAAAGGAGGAAAGAAGAACAAACACAAACAACATGGCTAAAAGGTGAAGTGAAAGAGGCTATTAGAGCCAAAAGAACATCCTTCAAAGAATGAAAAAAAATCTAAATGAAGAAAATAAGAAGCAACATAAGCACTGTCAAGCTAGATGCAAAGCATTGATAAAGAAGGCTAAAAGAGAATATGAAGAGAAACTTGCCATGGAAGCAAAAACTCATCGAAACAACTTTTTTAGGTACATCAGAAGCAGAAAGCCTGAAAGGGAATCCATGGGACTGTTAGATTATGAAGGAGCATAAGGGGTGCTCATGGAGAACAAGGCCATAGTGGAGAGTTTGAATTAATTCTTTGCTTTGGTTTTTATGGAAGAACATGTAAGAGATCTACCTTTACCAGAAATTTTCAAGGGTGATGATGCAGAGGAACTAAAAGAAATCTCAATGAACTTGGAAGACATACTAAGCCAAATCAAAAAGTTAGAGAGATAAATCACCTGGGCCAGATGGCATACACACCAGGATATTGAAAGAACTCAAACATGAAATTGCTGATCTGTTGCTAGAGATCTGTAACCTGTCGTTAAAATTGTCAGTAGTACCTGAAGAATGGCCAATGTGACACTGATTTTTAAAAAGGGTTTCAGGAGTAATTCGGGAAATTACAGACTGGTAAGCCTGAATACAGTGCTGGGCAAATTAGTGGAAACTATTATAAAGAATACAATTGCAGAACACATAGACAAACATGGATTAATGGGACAGAGTCAGCATGGATTCAGCCAAGGGAAGTCTTGCCTCACCAATTTGCTTCATTTCTTTGAAGGCATAAATAAACATGGTTAAAGGTCAGCCAGCTGATGTAGTGCATCTAGATTTTCAGTAAGCTTTTGACAAAGTTCCTCATGAGAGATTCCTGAGGAAATTAAAAGGTCATGAGATAGGAGGTGATTTCCTTCTGTGGATTAGGAATTGTTTATTGGAGAGTGAAAAAAAAGGCAGAGTTAAACAGCCATTTTTCCCAAAGGAGAAAGGGTGAATAGTGGAGTGCCATAGGGATCTGTGCTGGGACTGGTGCTATTTAATATATTTATAAATGATCTGGAATTCGGAACAAGTGAGGTGATTAAATTTGCAGATAACACAAAACTATTCAAAGTTGTTGAAACACATGCGAATTGTGAAAAATTGCAAGACATTGGAAGATTGGGCATAAAAATTGACAGATGAAATGTAATGTAGAGCAATGCAAAGTGATTCACATTGGGAAGAATAATCCGAACCACAGTTACCTGATGCTAGGGTCCATTTTAGGAGTCAGCACTCAAGAAAAAGATCTAAGTGTTATTGTAGACAATACACTGAAATATTCTTTCCTTTTTGCGGTAGCAGCAAAAAAAGCAAAGCAAACAGGATGCTAGGAATTATTAGGTCATTCCTAATGTAATAAAACTGGCTGCAAAATGTGTGATCTGACAATTGAAACAGCCAGCTTTAGTCACAATAGACGTACTTACCATTTAAAACATCAAACCACCTGTCGTACCACACATAGAGGGGCATAATTGAACGAAAACGCCTATCTCCATGGGCGTTTATCTCCGAGAACGGGTCCGTGAAGGGGCGGACCGAACCGTATTTTGGGAAAAAATAGACGCCCATGTTTTATTCAACAATGTGTGAGCTGGGCGTTTTTGTTTTTCAGCGATAATAGAAAATGAAAGCGCCCAGCTCAAAAACGAATAAATCCAAGACATTTATTTGTGGGAGGGGCCAGGATTCGTAGTGCACTGGTCCCCCTCACATGCCAGGACATCAACCGGGCACCCTAGGGGGCACTTTTACAAAACAAAAAAAAACAGGTAAAAGAGCTCCCAGGTGCATAGCACCCCTTCCCTTGGGTGTTGAGCCCCCCAAATCCCCCTCAAAACCCACTGCCCACAAGTCTACACCATTACTATAGCCCTAAGGGGTGAAGGGGGGCACCTACATGTGGGTACAGTGGGTTTGGGGGGGTTGGACAACTAATAAGCATTAAGCAGCACAATTGTAACAGGTAGGGGGGATGGGCCAGGGTCCACCTGCCTGAAGTCCACTGCACCCCCTAACAACTCCTCCAGTGACCTGCATACTGCTGCCAGGGAGCTGGGTATGACATTTGAGGGTGAAAATAAAAATGTGTGAAACATCATTTTTTTGTGGTGGGAGGGGGTTAGTGACCACTGGGGGAGTCAGGGGAGGTCATCCCCGATTCCCTCCAGTGGTCATCTGGTCATTTAGGGCACTTTTTGGGGCCTTATTTGTGAAAAAACAGGGTCCAGGAAAAGTGTCCTAAATTCTAGCTAAAAACACATACTTTCTTCCCATTATCAGTGAAATGCGCCCATCTTTGTTCGGCAGATAACCACGCCCCAGTTCCGCCTTCGCCACACCTCTGACACGCCCCCATAAACTTTGTCCGCATCCGCGACGGAGTGCAGTTGAAAACGTCCAAAAATCGGCTTTTGATTATACCGCTTTATTCGTTTTTGTGAGATAAACGTCCATCTCCCGATTTAGGTCGGAACTTGGGCGTTTTTCTCGTTCGATTATAAGCAGGATATTCATTCCGACCCTCCACTTATACCTCATACGATCACTATACAACTTTGTATTTGTTATCTACCGACTGGGCAAACACCTCTGACGGTACTATGTAAGCCACATTGAGCCTGCCAATAGGTGGGAAAATGTGGGGTACAAATGCAATAAATAAAAAAAGTAGAAAACAAAGTAGGGTTAAATGGTCAGTATTCTCAATGGACAATAGAGTTCCTCAGGGGTTTGTGCTGGGACCATTGCTTTTTAACATATTGATAAATGATCTAGAGATGGGAATAACTAGTGAGATAATTAAATTTGCTGATGACACAAAGTTATTCAAAATTGTAAAATTGCAAGAGGATTGTGAAAAATTGCAAAAGGACCATATGAGATAGAGAGACTGGGCATCTAAATGGCAGAAGAGGTTTAATGTGAGCAAGTGCAACGTGATTCATGTGGAAAAGAGGAACCCGACCTATAGGTATGTGTTGCAAAGTTCCACATTAGGATTCAATACCCAGAAACGGATCTATGTGTCATCATTGAAACATTGAAACTCTTTGCTCAGTATGCAGCGGCAGCTACAAAATTAAATAGAATGTTAGGAATTCTTAGGAAAGGAATGGAAAACAAAAATGAGCATGTTATATTGCCTTTGTATCACTCCATGGTGTGACTTGACATCGAATACTATGCTTAGTTCTGGTCACCACATCTCAAAATATTTATAGCAAAATCAGAAAAGTTAGAGAGAAGGGCGACAAAAATGGTAAAGGGGATGAGATGACTTCCCTATGAGGAAATGCTAAAGAGGCTAGGGATCTTCAGCTTGGAGAAGAGATGGCTGAGGAGATATACAACAGAGAACTATAAAATACTGAGTGTAGTGGAATGGGTAGATGTGAATTGCTTGTTTACTCTTTCCATAAGTACTAGGACTAGGGGGCATGCAATGAAGCTGCTAAGTAGTACATTAAAAAAAAACCCCCGAGAAGATATTTATTCACTCAATATGTAATTCAACTCTGGAATTCGTTGCCAGAGAATGTGGAAAAAGCAGTTAGCTTAACAGGATTTAAAAAAAAAAAAGTTTGGGATAATTTTCTAAAAGAAAAGTCCATAAGCCATTATTAAGATGGACGCCCAGTTGTTTATTTCTTTTAATGCCAATAGAGAGGAGTTGCTGGCGGAAACCGCACCATTTCTTCTTGGCTAGCAGATTGCATTTCCTTCGTTTTTGTCCAAGCTGGACTGACTCTAGAGGGCCATGTCACAGCTCACAAAATTAAAGCCATGGCTGAGTTGGTGGCCAGATCTTTACGAGCATTCCCACCGGAGCAGGCTAAACCTTTTCACCAGGTGGTCAGGTAGCACACGGTGTGTCGCAGGTCCTGTCCAGGGGCATTTTCGACACTTGTAATGTAACATCTAGATTTCTGCTCTGGGTATAGTGATGCGCAGACTCTCATGACTGCGTGCCTCTCACCTGGAGGAGGGGACTCAGCAGAAAATTGTAGATATTCTGTGCATATACTTCCTCATATCGGAAGTTCTTTAAAGGGAAGAGAAGTTTTCCTTGTGCCTTAAGGGATCATACGTATACTCCTGTTTCTCGACAGCCGGTTCAGGCTATGGACAGCACGCTCGTTCTAGTCAACGGCGTGCACCTAATCAGGCCCCTGCAGCTACTCCGCAAAAACCAGGGACGGGTTTTTGACTGGCTCCAATTCAGCATAGTCCCGCCTCAGACATGCCTCCGACACGCCCCGTCAACTTTATTCGTTTCTGCGACAGAGTGCAGTTGGAAATGCCCAAAATCGGCTTTCGATTATACCGATTTGGGCGCCTTTGCCAGAAAAATGCCCATCTCCCGATTTGGGTCGAAATATAGGCGTTTTTCTCTTTCGATTATAAGCTGGTGTTTGAAAAAGGGAGGTGGCTGGGAAGGTCTATAATTATACCTGTCGTAATAGGGGCACGCCATTATTGGCGATAAGTGGAAAGAAAGACAAGACCCCCCACGACTGTATGAGACTTTCTCATTAGTAACTACTGACACATAAGAAGTTTTCCACTGATTAAGTATTGTATATTTCTAGGATAAGCAGCATAAAATCTGTTTAGTTGTTTTGTTATCTTCCCAGATATTTGTGACCTGGATTGGCCACTGTTGGAAACAGGATGCTGGGCTTGATGGACCTCTGGTCTGTCCCAGTATGGCAGTGCTTATGTTCTTATGTACAAGGCTGTATTGTGACAACACATTGAGAACAGCTACGTAGAAGAGGAAATTCATATTGTGTAGGTGAGATTGTCAGACTGAGTTACCTGCATAACTACAGCATCTTCTAAACTCTGAAATCAAACAGAGAAACACAACCATCAGAGCTCAGAAAATCTTTAAGCAGCAGTGTGACGTACTTGAGAAGAGAAACTTACCTAGTTCACTACGAAGAGACTCTACATAAAAATACAAAGGGATAAAAGTTAGAGTTGCTGGTTTGTAAAAATGTCCATAGAACTTATATTTCTAATTTATGCCTGTAAAACTCTGTTTTACCTACGGAAATGTATAAAATTACCCCCACAGGTGTCAGAGTTTGATTACTGCTCAGTCTGTCTCTGCATATATTAATACACACTAAGGGGTGGATTCAGTAAATGGCAGCCACATTTGGGTGCTGAGAAAAATCATCACAGAGTGCTACTTTATAAAGGATGTGCTCCCCTTATAATCTTTAATTGCTGATCTCGTACCTTACACCTGCTGAAACCTGGTATAAATTCCGGCACCCAAGTTGGGAGCAAATTCCATGAATTCTGCAATACTGTGCATCTTCACACTCCTAACCCACCCATGTCCATCTCAAGGCCACAGCCCTTCTGAATTGTGCACCAGAAGATTTGTGCACGGACCTAGAGTAGCACTTAGCGAGATGCGCATACAAATCTAAAATGTTGTGAATTAATGCCCATAGTTGACTGTTAGCACCCAATAATTATTGATAATTAGGTCATTAACCAATTTAACTGCCCATTCAACTCAGGCTGCACACAACTTTGGCTGCCCTTTTTAGAATATCACCTTAAATATTACTTAGGAACAAGTGAGAAGAGATCATAGACATTCAGGTAATTTCTGGAGGAAAAGTTATTTTCAGAAAGCAGAAGTTGTATTCTTTCTAAGTAATTTTTCCAAGAGAATAATTAAAGCTTGTCTTGGCTTTTGCTTTGATTATTGAGGCAAATCCTGTGGGGTTTTAAATGCGTTTATACAGGTGAAGCAGTTCTTTATGTGAAGAAATGGCCTACTACATGTATATTTGACCTGTTACATTAGTATTCTGTAAAGAAAGGTAGGCAGTGACTTTCCTTTATGGAACAGGCACCTAAATATAGGTGAACAGATATAGAATTGCTCTACATAATTATATAACATAAACACCTACCCCTTATATGCAACATACACATTTATGTTATAGAACATCGGCATTGAGGTGCAAACATGCTGCCTAAACGGTTTACACACTAATTTACCTTAATAGTACATAATTGTAAGGTGGGTGTGCGCATAGGTGGAGTCTGAGCAGATGCACAATTGCACATATATCTTATAGAACATTATTAGTTATGCGCATATTTCCACATTTAAAGGTGTGAGCAATTGCACCTACCCTATGGCATAATTGCTTGCACCTGAATTATAGACTCATGTTTTCACTGTTAGGCTGGTCTTCTATATAGGAAAGCAGGTGCCTGGGTTTCTTTGTAGAATAGGTTCCTACTCTAGTTTTTGTTTTGTTCAAAAGTTTTATTCAAGTTATGCAATTTAGGAAATATACATAAGAAGTCAAAGAAACAACAACAGGGGGATAGATTACAGGTTAGATAGCATAATCAAGTAATAGGGCCCATACTTTGCAAAAGGATGAAACAGAGCTGTTTTTTTCTCATTTTTTACAGCCAAACAGACATTGACCACCACATATCGTAATCAAGTTCAGAGAGGTCTTTCCAGCACTGGCATATAATCTTAATAGCTATGTGTAAAAGGATGCACAACAATTTGGCTTTATAGTTATCAAGCCTACTAGATAAACCAATGCCTCTAAGGATGAGAGTCTTGAAAGATAAAGGTTCGGTTATGGTCAATAGATGTCCAACTGACTTCCAGTAAGATTGCAGATAAGAAAAGCTGAATATAAGATGATCCAGAGTTCTAATATCAGATTGGCATGTCCAACATTTATTATCCATGTTCTTGGAGAGCTTGGATATGTTATTTGGAGGGGCATAATCGAACGCAAACGCCTATCTCCATGGGCGTTTATCTCCGAGAACGGGTCCGTGAAGGGTGGGCCGAACCGTATTTTCGAAAAAATGGCCATTTTTTAGCTGGGCATTTGTTTTTTTTTAGTGATAATGGAAACTAAAAACGCCCAGCTCAAAAACGTCCTAATCCGAGCCATTTGGTCGTGGGAGGGGCCAGGATTGGTAGTACACTGGCCCCCCTGATATGCCAGGACACCAACTGGGCACCCTAGGTCAGTGCGGTGGACTTCAGAAAAAGCTCCCACATGCATAGCTCCCTTACCACGGGTGCTGAGCTCCCAACCCCCTCCCCCAAAACCCACTACCCACAAATGTACAACACTACCATAGCTCTTAGGGGTGAAGGGGGCACCTACATGTGGGTACAGTGGGTTTTGTAGGCCTCCCATTTACCAGCACAAGTGTTACAGGTAGGGGGGATGGGCCTGGGTCCACCTGGCTGAAGTGCACTGCGGTACCCACTAAAAGTGCTCCAGGGACCTGCATACAACCAGGCCTCTAGGACTTGTTGCTGCTGTATAACATTGGCACACCAGTTGACACCTGAAGACTAATCTCTCCGAAAACGTCCTTTATTGGAATAAGCACGTTTACTCACAGTTAACTGCAAAGGTTGTGCCCCACTGGCAACGAGTCTCCCTGGTACTGAGATTAGCAGTAGGTCAGAGCTGGCAGAATGCTGTACAATGCCCTCTTTCAGTCACATTCAAGGTAAGAACTAAGTTGTCTAACGTGGCTAACACAGGAAAGGGAACTAAAACTGGCTTACAAAAATGGCCACTACCGCATGGACTGCAACAGGAAACACAACAGGGCACACTCTGACCCAGTAGGCAGGGGGAAAAGCACCATGGGAAAAGAGCCTACCAACTACCAACATCATGAGACTGTAACATAAGCTAATGAAATCACGGAGCCCAATACCCTACACCCACCACAATGCAATGCTGATGTGACCCTGTAGTGCACCCGAGAGCCACATCTGACCCAGGGAAAGGCTGTGAGAGGATCGAACACATTCTGCTGTCACGGAGGTGGGTATGGCATTTGAGGCTGGCATACAGGCTGGGAAAAAAGTTTTTAAAGTGGGTTTTTTTTTGGTGGGAGGGGGTTAGTGACCACTGGGGGAGTCCGGGGACGTCATCCCCGATTCCCTCCAGTGGTCATCTGGGCAGTTGGGGCACTTTTTTGGGACTTGTTCGTGAAAAAAAAGGGTCCAAAAAAAAGTGACCAAAATCGCGGTAAAAACGCTTTTTTTTTTTTCCATTATCAGCTACAGACGCCCATCTCTCCTCGGCTGATAACCACGCCCCAGTCCCGCCTCCGACACGCCTCCGACACGCCCCGTCAACTTTATTCATTTCTGCGATGGAGTGCAGTTGGAAAAACCCAAAATCGGCTTTCGATTATACCGATTTGGGCGCCTTTGCGAGAAAAACGCCCATCTCCCGATTTGGGTCGAAATATAGGCGTTTTTCTCTTTCGATTATAAGCTGGTTGGCGTCCATAAGGCTCTGTACAGTAGGACAAATATGGTTTGTGAGTAAGCAGAAGATTTGGTGGATACCCAGAAGCTTTGCCACTGCTGTGACGAGAGTGACATGTGTAAATCTTCTTCCCATACAACCTCAAGAGCAGCAGGTGAGAGGATTTCCATTGTTGTAACAGTTTATAGCACTTGGAAGCTATTATTGCACTTTTGCATAGTTGTGAGCATAAAACCAGCTGCTGGGTTTAGCATTGGTTAAAGTGCTAATGTCTGATTTAGCAGATATACAATGAGTAAGTTGGAGCCATTGGAAATATAGGTGTGATGGTAAACTAAACTTAGCTTGTAAAATATTGAAAGGCAACCATGTGTTGTGCTCAAGTAATTGATATTAAGTAGTATAAGCCAGCTGTAATCCACACAGGCCAATATAGCAGCTTGTTATTTATTTTAAAATAGGGTTGTGCAACAGTGATATATCAGAAATGATCATTTAACAGAGGTTTTCCACAGACTTAAAGCAAGGCAGGCTTGAGAGTGGAATGGAATCCTATCTATTAGTTTAAATTGCATCCATAAAGGAGCACTAGTTACATCCTGCAATGTTATCCAATTAGAAGTTTGCTTTAATAAGAACGCTAGGCTATAGTCATGGAAACTTGGAAAATTTACTCCCCCATGTGATTTAGCACATTTTAAGTGTTTGGTGGCGATACAAGGGGGTTTGTTTACCCACAAGAATTTGATAAGAGTTTTTTTTTATATTAGGGCTGAATAATATCAGGATCATGCTAAGCGTGTAATTAATTTTTGGAACAATCATCATTTTTATTGCGTCTATCCTTCCCCAGCAAGATAGGTGGTGACTGAACCATTTATTTATTTATTATTACATTTATATCCCACATTTTCCCACTGATCACAGGCTCAATGTGGCTTAAATAAATCTTTAGTGAGGCTACAGTGCAATAATAACAAATTATACAAATTGACAATGAGATATAAAATAACAATTAAACAGCACAAAAGGCAAGAAGATAATAACAGGTAATTATTGTCCTTGGATATTTAGATGTTAACTCAGAGGTTAACTGGAGCAAATGATCAGCATTTAGTCAAACACTATCCTCAATGGCAGGAGCAAATAATATAAACAGGTATTTTATATCATTGAGAGTTAATTTAAATTGGTGTTGCTCTACTGTATGTTTAAGAGTATGATTGTTTAATGGCAGCAGTTCTGATTTGGAGGCATTCAGCTTATAACCAGATACAGCCGAGCATTTAGCAATGACATCTAATATAGTTGGAATGGATGAAGACATGGTTTAAATTAACACATCATCCGCATAAGCGGAGATCTCAGCAATAACTGTGCCCATTTCCACTCCATGAATTAGAGGGGAAGTTCAGATAGAAATCAAGAGAGGTTCAAGGGTGAAGTTAAATAAGTGGGGAGATAATGGGCAACCCTGTCTATTGCCTCTTTTGGGTTGGAAAGGGGAGGACAGAATTCTGTTGATTTGTAATTTAGTTGTAGGTGCAGAGTACAGGACTTTAATCATGCGAATGATGTCAGATGAGAAACCAAACCATCTCACTATATTGAAAGGAAGGACCATTCAACATGATCAAAGGTTTTCTCTGCATCGAGTTCCAGAGCAACAAAGGAATTGCTAGAGGAGTTAGCTTGCATTAATACATTAGTAAATAATCGAGTGTTATCTGAGTAGTATCTTCCATACATAAAACCTGTTTGACTTGGGGAAATTATTTTAGGCATGACTAATTGTAAACGGTCGGCTAAGATTTTAGCAAACATTTTAGCATCAAGATTTATTACGGATAAGGGACGATAGTGTTGGACTGACAATGGGTCTTTGATGGGCTTCAATAAAACAATAATGGATACCTCAGTGAAAGAGCTGACATCTCCAGACTGAATAAGGTAGGTAAAAAAAAGGATCACATCAGAGAGACTAGAAGTGACTGAAATGCCTGGTATAATTCTAGCCTCAGCCCATCTGGGCCAGGAGCTTTATTTTTTACCATATCTTTCAAGGCTGAGGTAATATCTGCCTCTGTAATAGGTTTTGAAATAAGCTTATTATCTTCCTGGGATAAGGTTGGGTATTCTAAACTCTCCCAAAAAGATACATCTGCTTTAGCAGGGTCTATTTCCGATTCGTATAACGTGGAGTAGAACTCTCTAAATCTATTTGCTATATCAGTTTTGGAGGATAGCATTTTTTTTTAATGATCATGAAGTATTGCTACCAAGTCATTCCTTTCAGTTCTGGCTTTTAAATAGCATACCAGAAGATTGTAGTATTGAGCTGATTTCATGAATATTCCTTTACTGGCTTGTCAGCCAAGGGCACTGTTTAGAGATATTCATGCTTTCTTTAATTTACAGTAAACATCCATGTTAGAGGGATTAGACTGGTGCTGCCCTTCTAGCAGCCTAATATTTTTTTCTAGCTCATTCATTTCAGCATTTACCCCTGGATTCTATATAGCGTGCCTAGATTTCTGCTCAGAAATCCAGGCGGATTCTATAATACGTATTACTTAATTCATTTAACGAGGTGACTAGCATTGTTAACAGCTCTTAACAAGCAATAATGAGCACTACTTTGTAATAATTGTATTTATACGCACAAATCCCTAAGCGTATTCTGTAACGCAGTGCACCTAAATTTATGTGTTCATCAAAAAAAGGGGCATGGTTAGTGGTGGGGAAATGTATGTTTCGTGGGTGTTCCAAAATTTACATGCGTAGTTATAAAATATGGCTCAGTGCAAGGATTGACACCACATTTTCATTGGTATAAATGGGCGTGCATAGTTTTAGTCGCAATGAACGCTGCCTAGGCATATTCTATATACCACACTTAAATCTAAGCAGTTTTTATAGAGTACGCTTAGGCAGAATTGCTTACTGTGTGGTAATTTTAGGCATCATATATAGAATCCCAACTGCAAAGGTATTAAATATAAGACCTCCTATGCATCCAGTTTCTCCTTTTTGGGCAGCCAGCTCTGCCAAGATCCATCTGAACAATCAATGACCATCTACCATTCAGAAAGATGTTGAAGACCCATCTCTTCAAGAAAGCTTACCCTAATGACCCAACTTAACATTTTAAGTCCACTCACGTGATTCCTGCCCCGATGATTATTATACCTTTGACCATGTCTCACAATCTCCTTATGCTCATTCCTCAATCTCTTCCTCTCTATCCTTCCTACTCCTTACCCCTCCCAATCTCTTCTCCTTTTGCTCATCCTATCTTTGTTTACCTCTCCATGCTCAATTTACATATCCTCAAAACCCCACTACTACTATGTTTACTACAACTTGTAACATTCTCCTTCAAGACTTGTAATTCTATTTACTATGTAAGCCGCATTGAACCTGCTATGTGTGGGAAAGCGCGGGGTACAAATGTAATTAATAGTAATAATAATAATCCCCCTTAATGACTTTATCTGAGATGTGGTGAACCCTATTATTATCTCCCTAATATATGCCTTGAATGCATCCCATCAAATTATCCAGTCTGATTCATTCAGGGACTTAAAGTGAAAATATTCATTTATTGCATTGGAAATGAGTTCACGAAATGATGAATGCTGCAAGAGCGTGGAATTAAAGCGCCAAGTGGAACTGTGCTTTGGCAGAGTGGATAGGTTAGCTGGATCTGAACATGAGCATGATCAGACAATAATACTCTCAATGCTGGAATGACTGGTCTTATCCAGGAGTGAGGTAGAATTATGTGGTGGTGAATAAAAGGAGAAATCAGGCTCATTATTATGCATGAGATACCAAATGTCATGCAATTTTATTTGTGCCATTATGTCCTGTAATGTGAACCAAGCTTTTGTTTTTTTTATAAGCATAATTAGATTTTCTAAGTCTAGATTCTGCACTAAGTTTAAATCTCCCTCAAGCGCACAAAGGGTGTTGCCTCCATTAGCTATTAAACAGACTATACTATGGAAAAGGTCTGGGCAATCAGCATTAGGTGCATAAATATTAATAAGGTAAAGAAGAACATCATTAATATTAAAGGTTACCATAACCCATCGGCCTGAGGTGTCACTAGAATGAGATATCAGTTTTATGTCAGTCCTTTTTCTTATCAGGAAGGCTACACCATTCCGTTTGCCTTCTGCAGGCGAGAAGATTGGTGTAAGAGATCATCTGGATTGCAGTTTAGTAGACTCTGATGCTGTCAGATGTGTTTTCTGAAACAATATGAAATCTGGATTGTATTTGGAAAGGGAGGTTGAGATTTTTTTTACTTTTTATAGGATTGTTAAATCCCTAACATTGAGTGATAAGAAAATGACAGCCAGCACTAAATATAGGTATTACATGGATCATACATTAGTTTGATTATAGGAAAAGTAAGTATGAAATAGCCCATTGTAGTGACCAACATTACTCTATCAGGGTATAGGATATTCATAAAAAAGAGAATAGTTTGTATAATGGCAACATGTAAAAGAAACAACTATGAGTTGCAGAGCACCAGGGTTTACAGCACCCAGCACTAACTCCCGCTGAAGGTTTATCACAGTAGAATATGCGAGATATATTATCAACCTAAACAAGCATTGGATGATTAAAGAATCACCTCTGTATGGAAGTATATGCTCTCCAATATAGCCCAAAAAAGATAAAAGCAAGCAAACAAAATATTTCCAAATGAACATGCAGTCAAGGTTAAGTATGTCTATATAATAGTGAGATAGATGAAATAGTATGCAGAGTGGAAGGTGAATGTCATTGCTTAGTATAGCAGAGAACATGAACCTTGAAAACAGGAAGGAATAACACTTCTATAGTTCAACCTTGTCATTTGCCATGTATTCGTGAGTGGTGGAAATACCATCGACACATAATAAGAAAAAAATGAGAGCCAATAACTTGATGTTAGAGATTATAATGAATCAATAGCACTTGGAGCAACTTTTTCTAAGTAGGTATCCGTGCTGGCTAAGAAAATCTTTGGTGCAGTTGCTGTATGTTTTGCTGTATGTTACACGCATTCGTGCAGGAAAGAAAAGCTCCAAATGTGCATTTATTTTTCTCAGTCTGGGCAGTTAAGTCAAAAATTGCTTCATAATTTTTACAGTATTTTTGTTCAAATCAGGCAAAAATTGAATCACATTGTCCTTGTGTTTCACTGGTGCTCTCAGATGAGCTCACTGTAGAATCTCAGTAACCTGAGGATAGCATAACACACGTCATCAAAGAATATGAGAACTTATCATGTGAAAGGACCCAGTGGGCCCATTCTAATTCAAATTCCTTGTTGAACTGCAGACCAAGGAGAGAAGATATGAATTTCTTGAAAAACTGATCAGGTCAGGGCCTTCTAAATTTTCTGGCAGGCCTACCAGTCTGATGTTATTGTGGCAGGTTCTGTTATTATTATCTTTGTGATCATGTTCTAACTGTGTGGCAAAGTTTTTACGTTTTGCTCTGTGATGGATTGTCTGGCTTCTAATCTATTTACCTTGGATTTGAATTGTGCCGTCTCTGTCTTAATGGTAGAAAGGTCCTTCTTTATATCTCCCATGTTCTCCTTCGCATCAGCCAGCATGTCTTTCAGGGCCCAAAACTCATCTAAAATGGTGGTTGAGGTCTGATCATCCGTTTTCGTTGGTTGTTCCTTGTGCAGCAAATATGGTTCTACTCAATATCGCTTGCCAGATTTTCTGGCAGACATGATGTTAAATGATGGTAAGACGGAAGAAATAAGGCTATGATATTATTTTTAAGATTGACAATAATGATATTTATGCGGGAATCTGCAGGAGATCAGCACTTATACTGCCATCCAATGCAGTGATCTAGGTTCCTTCCAGTCGATCATTTATATATTTGCCTCCATAGGGGCTGGTATTCTGATGTTACGAGCTGGAACTGGCACCAACACCTACGTTTAGTCTTTTGGAGCAGATTGTAGAAAGAATGTACAGCTCAGAAGATGTCCAAATCAGTTCCTCTTATATGGACATCCAGCCTGTTGTAAAATACATGAGAAATGGACATCCAAGGCTGGCTACATCCAGCATGAACATCCATTTTACACACTGAAACATCCCATCTATAATTGCGGCAAAACAAAACAAGTGATGTGGACTTCTTTGTGTCAAACATCTGCATGAAGGAATAGCGTAATTGTTACATCAGTCAGCAGACAAGGCCAAAAAAACTGGAGAGAACAAGATATTGCTGATGCAAATCCCACTGTAGGTATTTGTAATTTATTTTCCTTTTTTCTTAAATTAAAATTGTGAGCTCCCCCAGGGAAAGAAAAATACTTGTTGTGACTTCCCTTACGCCCACCAGTGGAGGATTGCTCAATCAAAGCACCTTTCAGTAACCTGGATGCCAAGTTCCAAGTCTAAATACAGATGTCTATCTTTTTGATCATGGACATGGAGGAGGAGGAGAAGGAGGAGGAGTGGCCTAGTGGTTAGGGTGGTGGACTTTGGTCCTAAGGAACTGAGCTCAATTCCCAGCACAGGCAGTTCCTTGTGACTCTGGGCAAGTCACTTAACCCTCCATTGCCTGCCACATTGAGCCTGCCATGAGTGGGAAAGCACAGGTTACAAATGTAACAAAAATAAATAAAATCCTTTGCCCTTCTTTAAATCAGAGGTGGACACATATATTTTGGCCCCTCCCTACTCCCAATCAAAACATGCACAGACCACTTCCCCTTGTTGTATGGATGTACTGCAGTTGTAGACGTCCATATTCTGGCTTTATAAAATCAGTATTTGGACATCTATGCAATATGGACCTTTGATGTGAGCAAGTGCAAAGTGATGCATGTGGAAAAGAGGAACCCAAACTATAGCTATGTGATGCAGGGTTCCACATTATGAGTCACCAACCAGGAAAGGGATCTGGGTGTCAGCATTGATGATACATTAAAACCCTATGCTCAATGTGTGACGGGGGCTAAGAAAGCAAATAGAATGTTAAGTATTCTTAGGAAAGGAATGGAAAACAAAACTGAGGACATTATAATGCCTTTGTATCGCTCCATGGTGCAACCGCATCTCAAGAATTATGAGCAATTCTGGTCACCGCATCTCAAAAAAGATACAGTGGAATTAGAAAAGGTACAGAGAAGGGCGATGAAAATGATAAAGGGAATGGGATGTGAAGAAAGGCTAAAGTGGCTACGGCTCTTCAGCTTGGAGAAGAGATGATAGAAGAGAGAAATGATAGAGGTCTATGAAATAATGAGTGGAATGGAATGCCTAAGATAAGTGTAGTGTGCTTTTTTGTATTAAGGGTGTTGTTAAAAGTCACTAGTTATTTGGGAGGTGGAGGTCGAGTCAATGATTAAAAAATGTACACAAATAAGCAGTTCACCTAATGAGTGAAAGAAAGATTATCGTGTAGAATATATGAGACGCTACCTCACCTGAGTTAATAGCCCATACTGGCATTATACTTGCATCTATACACTCTGTGTATTTTTTTGTTTTTATTTCTAGGATAAGCAGCATAAAATATATTATACTGCTTTGGGATCTTGCCAGGTGATGGTGACCTGAATTGTTCACTGTTGGAAACAAGATGCAGGGCATGATGAACCTTCGGTCTGTCCCAGTATGGCAATACTTATGTACTTAAATGCTGTTTTTCAGATGTCCAAAACACAAATAGAGCTTCTAAAATAACCACCATATTCAGAGGTACTACCTGTTTAACTAGGGTCAATACATATATGCCTAACTGGCGATCACTTCTCTTTTTCTAGGTATAAAAATTTGGCTGTTTCCTTGGAGAATTTTCAAAGTGAAATTATGTATGCATTTTCATTTTGAAAATTAGTTAGCGTTTACATAGAGCAGAGTGCAGGAAAGCTCTTCTAAGTTATCCAGATAATATTGTCAATATCCCCTGAATTCTATATATGGCACCTAAAGTTGCACACCAAAATCAATCAACAAGCCCTGAATTAGCAATAATTGCCAACTAGCTACGTGCTATTCTATAAGGCTTGGCGCCTAACTCTCATAGCACGTATCTGACAGGGGGAATGTCAGAGGCATTCCAAAAAGTTGCAAGTGGAATTACAGAATTTGCCCAAAGCATACCTGTTGGGCCCTGACATTTACACCTGCCCCAAAAATTAGGTGCTGGATCCACACCAAATGCTATTCTATAACAGGCATGCTTCCTTTATAACCTAGCACTTAGAGCTCAATTTTTTGGGTGCTTAATTTTTGGTGCCGTTTATTGAATTCCCTCCTATATGGATAATGGCCAGGAATATTCAGGTATTTTTTAAACACCAGAACCACCATTTAAAGGAATACTGATTGAGATGTTTAAATATTGACCTGTTAGCTTCTATATTTTGTCTCTTGTATCTCTTAATGATATTGGTACTCACATGCATCATGACAGCTGGTTTCTCTCTGGTATTTAATGAAATCTTAATTTGGTGTCTTATGAAGTCCATTACTTTAACATTAGACAAGTTACCACGTGATCCTCACATCTACCAGCAAGTTAGTTAATTATATTCCTAATGAATGACTTAACATCTAGGCTTACCAATAAAAGGGGGTCTCCCGTGTTCTGACCGTATGCCACTGCTAATAGCACTTTACGGACATGTCTGACCACTTGGCGTCCCTTGACGAACCCCACCTGATGTTCCCCAATTAGGCTTAGGATATATTTCATCAATCTATCTGCTAATACCCGAGAGAATATTTTAATATTTTAATATCCACGTTGATCAAGGATATGGGCCGGTAAGAATCTACTAAGTCTTTTGGTTTACCCGGTTTTGATATAAGCGTGATCACTGCCTCGTTCTCCCCCGGTGAAAAAAAACCTCTGGCAATCACTGCATCAAAGTATTCAATTAAGGGTCTACACACCTGATGCGACAGCATTTTATAATATTCATTGGTGAACCCATCTATCCCTGGTGCTGATCCCAATTTCAGGGCCCTCACTAATTTGTGCAACTCCTGTGCCCGCATGGGTGCGCACATAGACCTTAGTTAATTTATTGAGAGATTAAAACATCAAATGCCTTCTGTGTTTCTCCTTTTTCCTCTCCTATATAATAAGTTATTTGCAACTATTGGGCAGGTTAATTAGGAAACATGGTATTTTAGCTTATATATATTTCATTTGTCTGTTAGATGATAGCAACAAGATTTGAAGAGATTATAATTATGTCTGGCTAAGGTTTGGTTTGGTTGGAGTTGAGTAAATTGAAACACGCTATAAGATTGTACACAACTTAAATGAACAACAAGCCAATCAGTAATGATAATTGGGAGTTAACAATTATCGACAGTAATTGGCAATAATTAGGATTAAGGCACATATCTAATTCTACAACGGATTGCGCCTGAATCCTATCGTGCATAAAATTTTTGAGGCGTGGTTAGGGTCTTGTTCTCAGATTTTTGCGTGTTGAAAGAAAATCACGCCTACGTGCGCCTAATTTAGGTGTCAGTATTTAGGCCTGGTTATAACAGATCTAATTGTAGCTACCTACACATAGGTACACCTTACTGCTAAGTGTGAATCTATAAAAGACAAATCTATAAAAGAAACATATTCGTTATAGAATCGAACTAAGTGCATCACTTTATCAGCGTTGCTTTTTAGCACTACTTATAGAATTTACTCCTTAGTGCATTACCTAGATCACCCTAACAACATAATGTTTCAAAGCCAACACAATGCCTTCTTCCAGAAAAATTCCTTACCGCAAGCTCTAATAGGTATGTTATCACAAGCAATTGCCTCTACAGAATCCCTGCTTAGTGTACTGTATCCCAGTGCCTTTTCTTGAATCTATTCCATAGCATCCAGTGAAGTGTTTGTAGCTGGATGTGGCTAAAGAAAATATATCCCGGCTCTTCTGACTAACAGGACAAATTCTATGTAGAATGTGACAACAGCCATACCAATCCCATACAGTAGATGACTGGTATTTCTGAAGATGAGACAATCCATTGGTTGTTAGTCTGCGAGTGACTGGGGAAAATAAATAACTTGAATTTAATGTGATTATGAACGAAAGAGTTTAGACCTTAGTTAGTTTATTGGAAGATTAAAACATCATATTTTGATCCAATGTCTTCTGTGTTTCTCCTTTCTCCTCTTCTATATAATAAGTTATTTGCAACCATTGGGCAGGTTAATTAGGAAACACGGTATTTTAGCTTATATATATTTCATTTGTCTGTTAGATGAGAGCAACAAGATTTGAAGAGATTATAATTATGTCTAGCTAAGGTTTGGTTTGGTTGGAGTTGAGTAAATTGAAACAGAATGTATCCAAAACTACTTGTTCAGGCTTTGCTAATATTATGTAAGATATTGTAATGAGATGATTGATGAGTGAAACAGAAGAATTATCAAGGGTAGCTTCTGGTAAAATTTTAGGGGTAATCATAGAAAAAGATACACTACATCAACCAGCTCACCTTTATCCACATGTTTATTTACGCCTCAAAGAAATGAAGCAAATTGGTGAGGCAAAACTTCCCTTAGCTGAACCCATGCAGACTCTATTTCATTAAACCATAATGGGCAAGACTTAAGAAGTGTTATTATTTCAGCCAAAGAAAAAACATAGAAAACTACTTACTGTTATCTGCAGTGAGCATTTCTACAAGAGAATAAAAGTGGGAAGAATCAGTGATGCAGCATTATTGGCACTAGAATATATATTCATTATGATAACCAGCTTTTCCTCTACACATACTAAAATGTTGTATATTGTGCATGAGGTCTAGGCAAATCACCAAGTGATCGTCACATCCACCAGCCACCCAGCTATTAGCATATCTAATGACTTACTTAAGAACTGGAATAGTTTTCGACCACAGTAAATAATCACACAGTGACTCACAAAGGCCGATATTTATACTGCAGGAGGCAGCCCCCATAAGCTGAGCCCAGATAGTCAATGGTGGGCTGTTTGACCGGCATTCAATATCCAGGGATTTTGGGTGCTGAAATGTTAACCGGCTATGCCGATATTCACCACCAGCCAGTTAACATTTTAGCAGTCAAAGATAGGCTTTGCTATTTCAGTGGCCTGACCCCTCAACATAGCTGGTTTGGCACTAAATATCTGCACCTAACTGGCTATGTCGCTTGATATAACCGGTTAGTGGCTAGCCAAGAGCTAATCAGTTATCTCTTGCTGAATATCTGTGGTTAGGCGGCTAACTGCTATTTAACCAACCAGGAGCCGTTGGTTTACATATCGGGGGAAAGCTTTTCTGAAAGAAAACAAACGAGAAAAGAATCTGTTCATGCAGCAAAACTAAAACGAGAACCTACATACATTATGAAAACTGGCTGTTCCCCAGCACGTTCTAAAATCTTGTATATTATGCATGAGGTCCCCCATTTTCACAGCAGATGGGCAAATTACCAATTGGGTGACTCTGTAACTAGGTGCTTCCACTTAGATGTTCATTCTGTAATGGAAAATAGGAAAGCTTGCATAATCATGAATGTAAAGCACCTCACACTTATGCCAACTGTAGAGCTGGCACAAGTGCAAGTGCCAAAGTGTGTCAGGAATGCAAGTATTTTATAGCATTTTATAAGCCACTGCTAATTGCCATATATAACAACCCTAACATTCAAGGTATTTGGTGTAGAAATATTTCTATCAAATTCTCTGCCTATACAGATGACATTCTATTGTTTCCAATGCTGTCTTCGATCCCTCATTTGCTTTCCATTATATCTGATTAGTCTTGCTGATCTGGCTACAAGCATAACCAAAGAGAAAGAATTAATGCCTTAACTATCCTTACATAGAGCAAGATGTTTCTGCGTTTAACTACATTTGGTCTCCTACCAAACTAAAATACTTGGGTATCTTCTTTGGTCGTATAGTGGAAGAAACAAAACTTGTAAATAGTAATCATCTTCTGGAAATAGTGGCATCAATTATGAAACAAATATCTCTTTGGTTTGAAGACCTGAACTTTGTACTGCTTCCACCAAGATATCATTTTGAATCAATATGTTGGCATTCTTATCCCCTTTCATTTAATACCATTTACCTCTTTAAATGATGCTTCGTTGAAAGATGTTATAACCCAAAGCACATCAGAGGTAGTTAAAACCGTTGAAACTTGTTTAACAACTCATTGGTCTCATACACATTTAATTCCAATATGGAACAATAATCACTTTAAAATTCAAAATAGAGTCACTAATAAATAACTTGAATTTAATGTGATTATGAACGAAAGAGTTTAGACCTTAGTTAGTTTATTTGAAGATTAAAACATCATATTTTGATCCAATGTCTTCTGTGTTTCTCCTTTCTCCTCTTCTATATAATAAGTTATTTGCAACCATTGGGCAGGTTAATTAGGAAACATGGTATTTTAGCTTATATATATTTCATTTGTCTGTTAGATGAGAGCAACAAGATTTGAAGAGATTATAATTATGTCTAGCTAAGGTTTGGTTTGGTTGGAGTTGAGTAAATTGAAACAGAATGTATCCAAAACTACTTGTTCAGGCTTTCCTAATATTATGTAAGATATTGTAATGAGATGATTGATGAGTGAAACAGAAGAATTATCAAGGGTAGCTTCTGGTAAAATTTTAGGGGTAATCATAGAAAAAGATACACTACATCAACCGGCTCACCTTTATCCACATGTTTATTTACGCCTCAAAGAAATGAAGCAAATTGGTGAGGCAAAACTTCCCTTAGCTGAACCCATGCAGACTCTATTTCATTAAACCATAATGGGCAAGACTTAAGAAGTGTTATTATTTCAGCCAAAGAAAAAACATAGAAAACTACTTACTGTTATCTGCAGTGAGCATTTCTACAAGAGAATAAAAGTGGGAAGAATCAGTGATGCAGCATTATTGGCACTAGAATGTATATTCATTATGATAACCAGCTTTTCCTCTACACATACTAAAATGTTGTATATTGTGCATGAGGTCTAGGCAAATCACCAAGTGATCGTCACACCCACCAGCCACCCAGCTATTAACATATCTAATGACTTACTTAAGAACTGGAATAGTTTTCGACCACAGTAAATAATCATACAGTGACTCACAAAGGCCGATATTCATACTGCAGAAGGCAGCCCACATAAGCTGAGCCCAGATAGTCAATGGTGGGCTGTTTGACCGGCATTCAATATCCAGGGATTTTTGGGCGCTGAAATGTTAACCAGCTATGCCGAGATTCAGCACCAGCCAGTTAACATTTTAGCAGTCAAATATAGGCTTGCTATTTCAGTGGCCTATTTTGACCCCTCAACATAGCTGGTTTGGCACTAAATATCTGCACCTAACTGGCTATGTCGCTTGATATAACCGGTTAGTGGCTAGCCAGGAGCTAACCAGTTATCTCCTGCTGAATATCTGTGGTTAGGCGGCTAACTGCTATTTAACCAACCAGGAGCCGTTGGTTTACATATCGGGGGAAAGCTTTTATGAAAGAAAACAAACGAGGAAAGAATCTGTGCTTGCAGCAATACTGAAACTAGAACCTACATACATTATGAAAACTGGCTGTTCCCCAGCACGTTCTAAAATCTTGTATATTATGCATGAGGTCCCCCATTTTCACAGCAGATGGGCAAATTATCAAAGGGGTGACTCTAACTAGGTGCTTTCACTTAGATGTTCATACTGTAATGGAAAATAGGAAAGCTTGCATAACCATGAATGTAATCCACCTCATACGTCTGCCAACCATAGACCTGGCACAAGTACAAGTGCCAAAGTGTGTCAAAAATGAACGTATTTTTATAGAATTTTATAAGCCACTGCTAATTGCCATATATAACAACCCTAGCATTCAAGGTATTTGCTGTAGAAATTTTTCTGTCAAATTCTCTGCCTATATAGATGACATTCTATTGTTTCCAAAGCCGTCTTCAATCCCTCATTTCCTTTCCATTATATCTGATTATTCTCGCTCATCTGGCTGCAAGCTTAACCAAATAAAGACAGAATTAATGCCTATTAACTGTCCGTACATACAGCAAGATGTTTCTGCGTTTAACTTCATTTGGTCTCCTACCAAACTAAAATACTTGGGTATCCTCTTTGGTCCTATAGTGGAAGAGACAAAACTTCTAAATAGTAATCATCTTCTGGAAATAGTTAAGTCTCACTTCAAGATGGTCTCCCTTGAGGCAACGTGGTGGGGACAGCTCAATACAATCAAATTGATGATTGCTCCAAAAGTCAATTATATCTTATATATATATTGCCATTCTTATTTGACCACACCATTTATGCTGCTATTGAAAAACATCTTTTAACCTTTTGATGGTGTGAAAAACCACCACGCATTGCTGTCAAAAATTTGAAGTCCAATAAAGAACGGGGTGGCTTGAACTTTCCTTGTATCTACAACTATCATATGGCATCAATTATGAAACAAATATCTCTTTGGTTTGAAGACCTGAACTTTGTACTGCTTCCACCAAGATATCATTTTAAATCAATATGTTGGCATTCTTATCCCCTTCATTTAATACCACTTACCTCTTTAAATGATGCTTCATTGAAAGATGTTATAACCCAAAGCACATCAGAGGTAGTTAAAACCATTGACTCTTGTTTAATAACTCATTGGTCTCATACACATTTCACTCCAATATTGAACAGTAATCACTTTAAAATTCAAAATAGAGTCACTAATTGGAAAATACGGCAATCGGCACCATATTTGAGCAGACGCCCAAAGTCTTTTGAAGCCTGATGAGTGATTTATCCTGTATGCCCCTGATGAAGCAAGTGATTGTGAAACCTAGATCCAAGTCAGGAAGGAATAATGATAAGAATCTACCGCACCATACCTATCATCACTAATTCATATATTTGAGCATTAAAGGATAAGTACATCATCATCTTTGAACTTATTTCTTCATGATTTATTGACCAAGATTGTTTTTAAGAACTGTTAACCACTGGGTCAATGGACTGTTTCAACTGTTTATGGACACTTCAAATGCTCTTTTGTCTTAAATCAATGAGGAAGTGTGATGATAGAGAAAGGTGGCTATTTATGGGGTTCTTTTACAAAGGTGCATTAGGCTCTATGGGCAAGCAGCATGCGCCAAGACTACCACCAGGTTACCGTGCCCCCTAGCGGTAATTTCCGGTTTGCCGTGTACCCGTAATGCCTGAATGATTTATTTATTTATTTCCTCCCACGCACGGCATTTCCAGTGGTAATCAGCAGTTAGCGTACATAGACCAGTCACCGCGTGTGTAGTACGTGAGCCCTTACTGCTAGATCAACGGGTGGTCTTAAGGGCTCAGGCCGGTTTTAGGTGTGTGCTGGTTTCAGCATCCCCACTATTGTCTAAATTACATTGGCTACCAATCAAAGTCAGAACCTGGATGCCAAGTTCCAAGTCTAATTACAAACATCCATCTTTTTGATCATGAACATTCTTTGCATTCCTTTTAATAAGAGCTAGACATACATATTTTGGTCCCTCCCTAGTCCCAATCAAATGCACCCTTGTCATATGGATGTACTGCAGTCATAGACGTCCATATTCTGGCTTTATAAAAATCGGTATTTGGACATCTATGCAATATGGATGGTTTTCAGATGTCCATAACACAAATAGAGCTTCTAAAATAACCACCACTTCCCTGTTTAATTAGTGCCAATGAATATATGCCTGACTGGCGATCACTTCCCCGACTATCCATTTACAGTTAGGACTGCTATTCAGCAGCTCTAATTTTAAATGAATAACCCAAAGTATCTGTTTAGTGGCTCAACAGTGCTGGTAAACATAAGAGCCAGGTCTGCTTTTGCCCCTTCTCTTTTTCTAGACATAAAAATGTGGCTGTTTCCTTGGGCAATTTTCAAAGTGAGAGTATGTATGCATTTTCATTTTCAAATTAGTTAGAGTTTACATAGAGCAGAGTGCAGGAAAGCTCTTCTAAGTTATCCAGATAATGGTGTCATTATCCCCTCTATTCTATACATAGCAACTAAATTTGCACACCAAAATCGATCAACAAGCCCTCAACTAGCAATAATTGGGTGCCAAAAGTCAATTGGCAAATGGCTACGTGCTATTCTGTAAGACTTGGCACCTAACTCATAACATGTACCTAAATAGGGGGCATAGCCAGGGGGGCATGCTAGAGGCATTCCAAAATGTTGCAAGCGGAATTACAGAATTCACCCAAAGCATACCTGTTGGGCACTGACATTTACACCTGCCCAAAAATTAGGTGCTGGGGCGTAGCTACGTATGGGCCTGGGTGGGCCCAGGCCCATCCAATCTCAGCTTAGGCCCACCCAGGTTTCCCTGCTCCTCCAATCAGTGCACAGCCAGCCTTTAGCCCTCCAGCGGACAGGAAAGAGCAGCTCTTCTCTCCTTCCAGCATCGCGGCACCAGCCACCAGGTATCGTCGCCCCCCGAGCCTTCCAATCGCCCGATCCGCCGATAGCGTCAGCGAGAAAGCAGTACACACGTTGCTTTAGACCTGCCCCAAGAAGCCTTTCTTTCTCCTTCAACTTCTGTTCCCGTGTAGGCTGGAAGTTGTAGGAGAGAGAAGGGCTTTCAGGTAGGGACAGTTCTAAAGCAGTGTTTGTACTGCTTTAATTAATCATATATTAACTGTTATTCAGAAAGGGGTCACTGACGTGAAAGAGCACCGTTGTGTAAAGGCTTAACAAACATGGAAAGAAGCATTAGGTTACTATATTTTTATTTAGCTTGTTTTATTGCAGAGTAGGGGGATTTCTTGTCCTGTAACTAGTATTTAGAATAGGGGAACACCTCACAGTGCACTGCTTGTTCCACTGAAATAGTTTTGCACAGAGAAGAAGCATTATTGTGCACTATACCCTACATTCAATATATCCAGAACTGAAGGTGAAAGTGCTGTAGCATGCATTTGTATTCGTGCCTAAGTGCTGGAGGGACTCCCGCACTCCAGGCTGCTTAACAGCTTATTTTTGGATTCCCAGCACACGACACGTAGTGACTGATCCTAGTGTGACTTCAGTACAACTCTCGGTCTGACCATGCAGTGCCTGGTAGCTTTGATTTATTTGTTTTCTCTCTTTCATTTATGATCAATCTGTCACATTATTGCAGTTTGATGAAATCGTTTGGGGTCGCCATAGAAGACTGAACTTTTGCAGACCAGAGAGTTCAGGTAAACAAACAGCCGCTGTGCTGTTTCGAGGGTCTGAGCCGCCTGTTTAAGAACAGCTGGGTAAAAGAATAGTTTTTGCACGTGTTTGCAGTTAAAATCGGTAACCCGAGCAAAAACGAAACTCAAGCCTGTGGCTCTCCAAAGCCTTCAGAAAAATACTTACAAGCACCCTCTTGACCTGTAAAGCTAAATGCACCATTAGGATGGTGCATTCAGTTAATCTTACTCTTTCGTAATGGGCTTGGGTTCTAGGTGCAGAGTTTGTTTCAACGGATCCACTGGTCTGAATGGCTGCATGTTAGTCCTTTTTTTTTCTTTCCCTAATGCAGCATAATTGTACGTGAACTGTAGAATCTGCATATATTTAGCAATTATTTCCCTTTGCGAGAAAGTTCACAGTGGTTCGCTGCTTAATTGCCCTTTTCCATGAATGGATTCCACTGTTCCACAATGCAGCAAGTGCCTGGAATCACCCAAAATGTCTTTCCCCACCCGCAGAGGAGGACTTTATATTTCGTTACAGAGATGTAATACTTCATTTTCAGTCCTAATAAGAGCTGGGAGTCAGACAGGGACAGATGGTGCATGGAAGGGGCAGGGAGAGAGGGCAGACGTTGGATGGAGGGGACAGCAGAGAGGGCAGACACTGGATGGCAGAGAAAGAACGAAGACAGAGGCTGGATGGAAGGAAGACAGTGAAAAGAAGATGAGGAAAGCAGAAACCAGAGACAACAAACTGTAAATAAAATATATATTTTTATTTTTTGCTTTAGGATAAAGTAGTATTGTAGCTGTGTTAATAAATGTTTATAAGAGAACATGTAAATAAGGTAATCTTTTTATTGGACTAATTTTAATATATTTTGACAAACTTTCAGAGAACAAAGCCCCCTTCCTCAGGTCAGGATAGGATACTGTAACAGCACTATACTGTATTGACCTGAGGAAGAAGGTTTTGGCCTCTGACAGCTAAATGTATTAGTCTAATAAAATGGTATTATTTTCTATATTTGTTTTATTTCTATTTGTTAATTAGTACATATAAGTACATAAGTAATGCCACACTGGGAAAAGACCAAAGGTCCATCGAGCCCAGCATCCTGTCCACGACAGCAGCCAATCCAGGCCAAGGGCACCTGGCAAGCTTCCCAAATGTACAAACATTCTATACATGTTATTCCTGGAATTGTGGATTTTTCCCAAGTCCATTTAGTAGTGGTTTATGGACTTGTCCTTTAGGAAACCGTCTAACCCCTTTTTAAACTCTGCTAAGCTAACCGCCTTCACCACGTTCTCCGGCAACGAATTCCAGAGTTTAATTATGCGTTGGGTGAAGAAACATTTTCTCCAATTTGTTTTAAATTTACTACACTGTAGTTTCATCGCATGCCCCCTAGTCCTAGTATTTTTGGAAAGCGTGAACAGATGCTTCACATCCACCTGTTCCACTCCACTCAATATTTTATACCTCTATCATGTAAAGTGGTGATTGGTATTTGTTAGTGTTTTCAAATTTACATCTGCTGTCTTTATATTTTGCACAGTACTAGGGAACATTTTCTGTTTCTGTGGTGTTGCATTGTATGCAGAGTCTGGCATCTTGGGGGTTCAGTTTAATTTTTGTCTAAATAGAAAGTTTATGATTACTTATTTTATAGTGGATTAGGGTGTATCTGTGTTTGTGAAAAAGACATGACTTTCAGTTGGCATTGGCTGTGCAGGATCGACGATCTGTACTATTCTTTCTCCGAGAACAAGCAGGCTGATATTCTCACGTGTGGGTGACGTCACGTCAGCCCCCGGAGGATTTTCAGCAAAAATCTGTAGAAGTCTCTTCTGGAGCATTCTACCGCGCGTGGCAACTGTACTGCGCATGCGCGCACGTAATTTCCCGCCCGTCACGTGGTCCCACTCCTCAGTTTCTTCTTTTCCGTGTCTGAGGAGACACGGAGTTCTTTTGAGTGCTTCGCGTTTCCTCTGCCTCCCGGAGTGAAGTTTCTTCTCTTTCTTCGTCAGAAGAGCGTTTAATTTGTTCTTCTATATGGAAAAAAATGATTTTCCCTTATTTTCTAGTTTCTTTTCACCCTTTTTGATGTTTCCTTCATTTTTCGTTGCTACCGCTGTTAGGCCGCTTGGTCGGGTTTTTTCTTTTTTGTGTCTATTTTTCTGACACAATCGCGTCTTTTGATTTCACGGAGGCTATTTTCCCCGCCATGTCATCAAAGACGCCCAGCGGCTTCAAACCATGCGCCTGCTGCAACCGGACCATCTCTGGCACTGATCCGCACTCCTGGTGCCTTCAGTGTCTTGGGCCTGACCATCGCCTGGAGAGCTGTAAGTTGTGTCTTCAGATGAAGAAACGCACCCAGTTCTCGAGAGAAGCTTTTTGGGTCCGGTACCTCGGCGTCGTCGACATCGAGGGCTGCGTTGGCGTCGGGAGACCGGGTAAAGGCTGTCAAAAGACCGATGCACGCTGGGAGCAATGATGCATCGAATGGGTCTCCACCCGCCTCGGCGCCTCCTGCTTTGCAGGCCCCCCGGGACCGACCTGTATCGGACCCAGCCCCGAGGAAACATGTGGATTCCACATCTTCCTCACTGGTACCAAGGAGTCTCGATGATGGGCATCGGGCGAAGGTCAAGAAGCACCGTCATCGTTCTCCTTCTCGACATGGTACCGGTAGCTCCGGGTCATCGAAGCATTCGGCACCCGAGAAGCGTCGACGCCGAGAGAATCGCTCTCCCTCTGTGATGGAGGTGTCGGCGCGACAGTCGTCTGGCAGTCCGGTACCGGCTCCCCAACCCCTGCAGGTTCTGCCTCCGAAGCCCACACCGGCACCGCAGCCTTCCTCGACAGCTTCTCTTGATGAGCGCATCAAGGCTCTGTTTCCCAATTTTATGGAAGCAGTGCTACACCAATTGCGTCCAGCACTGGAGGTACTGAAGGAACTTTATTTATCTAAGCAATAAAGTTCATGACTTTCAAGCCCTGATGTTGGAGGCAGACTTAGACATTGTTGCAATCACGGAGACATGGCTAAATGGTTCCCATGAATGGGATGCAAACATACCGGGCTATAATCTATTTAGGAAGGATAGAGAGGGTCGAAAAGGTGGAGGAATAGCTCTGTATGTGAGAAATGACATCGAGGCAACTGAAATGTCAGGGACCTGGGGAAAGGAAGAAGCGATATGGATCACCTTAAAAAGAGATGATAAAACCTCTTTACACGTCGGTGTTGTCTACAGACCTCCGACACAATTGGAGGATCTAGACAAAGATCTGGTCGCAGATATCCATAAGTTGGGAAAGAAGAGAGAGGTGCTGTTGCTGGGAGATTTCAATCTGCCAGATGTAGATTGCAAAGTTCTGTCTGCGGAATCGGAAAGAAGTAGAGAGATAGTGGATGCTTTTCAAAATGCTCTGCTCAGACAAATGGTGACGGAACCCACGAGGAAGGGTGCGACGCTGGATCTGGTGCTCACAAACAGGGATAGTGTGTCAAATGTCCAAGTGGGTGCCCACCTGGGCAGCAGTGACCATCAAACGGTTTGGTTTGATATGACGGCTGAAGTGGACAGCGGCCACTCAAAAATCAAAGTCCTGGATTTCAAGCATGCTGACTTTAGTAAAATGGGGGAATACCTGAGGAAGGAGCTGATGGGATGGGAGGATGAACGAGAAGTGGAAGGACAGTGGTCCAAGCTGAAAGAAGCTATAAATAGGGCCACAAACCTTTATGTAAGGAGAGTAAATAAAAGCAAGAGAAAAAGGAAACCGATATGGTTCTCCAAACAAGTGGCAGAGAAAATAAAGGCTAAAGAGTTGGCATTCCTGAAATACAGAAAGACTCAGGAAGAGGAACACGGGGAGGAATACTGGAGGAAACTGAAAGAAGCCAAGAGAGAGATACATCTGGCGAAAGCGCAAGCGGAAGAACAAATGGCTAGAAATGTAAGGAGGGGTGACAAAACTTTCTTCAGGTATATTAGTGAAAGGAGGAAGACTAAAAAGGGAATTGTGAGACTGAAAGATGCTGAGAACCGCTATATAGATAATGATGAAGAAAAAGCAAATTTGCTAAATAGGTGCTTTTGTTCTGTTTTCACAGAAGAAAATCCTGGAGCAGGACCGCAATGGACTGGCAAAAGTACATGTGAGAATGGAATGGATATAGCACCGTTCACAGAAGAGAGTGTGCATCAACAACTTGGAAAGCTAAAGGTGGACAAAGCCATGGGACCGGACGGGATCCACCCCAAAATATTGAGGGAGCTCAGAGAGGTTCTGGCGGGTCCTCTTAAAGATTTGTTTAATAAATCCTTGGAGACGGGAGAGGTTCCGAGGGATTGGAGAATGGCGGAGGTGGTCCCTCTTCACAAAAGTGGCGATAGGAAAGAAGCTGAAACTACAGGCCAGTAAGCCTCACCTCGGTTATTGGGAAAGTAATGGAAGCGATGCTGAAGGAAAGGATAGTGCATTTCCTGGAAACCAATAAGTTGCAAGATCCGAGACAACATGGTTTTACCAGAGGGAAATCGTGCCAAACAAATCTCATTAAATTCTTTGAGTGGGTAACTGCAGAATTGAATCATCGACATGCTATAGATGTAATCTACTTAGATTTTAGCAAAGCTATTGACACGGTTCCCCACAGGAGGCTCTTAAATAAACTTGATGGGCTGAAGATAGGTCCTGAAATGGTGAACTGGATTAGGAACTGGTTGTCGACAGAGGGTGGTGGTAAATGGATTTCGCTCGGAGGATGGAAAGGTGAGTAGTGGAGTGCCTCAGGGATCGGTGCTTGGGCCGATTCTGTTCAATATATTTGTGAGTGACATTGCTGAAGGGTTAGAAGGTAAAGTTTGTCTATTTGCTGATGATACTAAGATTTGTAACAGAGTGGACACCCGGGAGGGAATGGAAAACATGAAAAAAGATCTGCGGAAGCTAGAAGAATGGTCTAAGGTTTGGCAATTAAAATTCAATGCGAAGAAATGCAAAGTGATGCACCTAGGGAGTAGAAACCCACTAGAGACGTATGTGTTAGGCGGTGAGAGTCTGATATTTACTGAGGGGGAGAGGGATCTTGGGGTGATAGTATCTGAGGATCTGAAGGCAACGAAACAGTGTGACAAGGCGGTGGCCGTAGTGAGAAGGTTGCTAGGCTGTATAGAGAGAGGTATGACCAGCAGAAGAAAGGAAGTGTTGATGCCCCTGTACAAGTCGTTGGTGAGGCCCCACCTGGAGTATTGTGAACAGTTTTGGAGGCCGTACCTTGCTAAGGATGTAAAAAAAATGGAAGTGGTGCAAAGAAAAGCTACGAGAATGGTATGGGATTTGCGTTCCAAGACGTATGAGGAGCGACTTGCTGACCTGAACATGTATACCCTGGAGGAAAGGAGAAACAGGGGTGATATGATACAGATGTTCAAATATTTGAAAGGTATTAATCCGCAAACAAATCTTTTCCGGAAAAGGGAAGGCGGTAGAACGAGAGGACATGAAATGAGATTGAAGGGGGGCAGACTCAAGAAAGATGTCAGGAAGTATTTTTTCACAGAGAGAGTGGTGGATGCTTGGAATACCCTCCCGCGGGAGGTGGTGGAGAAGAAAACGGTAACGGAATTCAAACATGCGTGGGATATACATAAAGGAATCCTGTGCAGAAGGAATGGATCCTCAGAAGCTTAGCCAAAATTGGGTGGTGGAGCCGGTGGGGGGAAGAGGAGTTGGTGGTGGGGAGGCGAAGATAGTGGTGGGCAGACTTATACGGTCTGTGCCAGATCCCGTGGTTGGGAGGCGGGACTGGTGGTTGGGAGGCGGGAATAGTGCTGGGCAGACTTATACGGTCTGTGCCCTGAAAAAGACAGGTACAAATCAAGGTAAGGTATACACATGAGTTTATCTTGTTGGGCAGACTGGATGGACCGTGCGGGTCTTTTTCTGCCGTCATCTACTATGTTACTATGTTACCGGTACCGTCGGTGCCGGAGTCTCCTGCGGCACCTAGCCTTTTGCCTGTGGTGAGGTCTCCTTCGGAGTCGGCAGCCACCCGGGTCGTCTCCCCATTGTAGTCAGTGGCTTCACCGGAGTCTTTAAGGGAGTCGTACTTCCACGTCGAGACAGGCTCGGATCCGGGCTGCTCTTTCTGAGCTTTTAGCCCCATCCGATGATGGCTCATCTGATGATGATGACAGGCCTGGACTTTTCTCTGCCGAGGATTCTCTAGGTCTTCCATCGGATTCAACTCCCTCACCTCAGAAGCAGCTCTCCCCTCCGGAAAGTTTGTCTTTCTCCTCTTTTGTGTGGGAAATGTCTGAGGCCATTCCCTTCCCTGTGGAGACTGTGGATGAGCCCAGGGCTAAGATGCTCGAGTTCCTGGATTATCCATCTCCACCTAAGTCTTCCACCACAGTTCCTTTTCATGATACACTCAAGGAAGTGCTGATGAAGAATTGGGGGAAGCCTCTTTCATGCCCCACTGTTCTGAAAAAGGCTGAGTTCCAGTACCGGATCCACGGGGAACCCAGTTTCGTTCAGCCTCAGTTGCCTCATGATTCTGCGGTGGTGGATTCTGCTCTCAGAAGGGCCAAAAGTTCTAGGAACTTTGCCTCGGCACCCCCGGGGCGGGAACACAGAACTTTGGACTCTTTTGGGAGGAAGGCGTATCAGGCTGGCATGCTCGCATCCAAAATTCAATCATACCAGCTCTACACAAGCATTCATTTGCGGAACTCAGTGAGGCAGCTTGAGAGCTTGGTTGACACGCTCCCGCCGGATCAGGCTGAGCCTTTTCGCCAGGTGGTCAGGCAGCAGAAGGCATGTCGCAAATTCCTGTCCAGGGGTATTTACGATACTTGCTATGTGACATCCAGATTCTCTGCTATGGGTATAGTGATGCGCAGACTCTCATGGCTGCGTGCCTCTAACCTGGAGGAACAAACTCAGCAGAAGATTGCGGATATCCCTTGCCGGGGGAATCATCTTTTTGGTGAGAAGGTTGAAGAGCTGATTGATCATCTCTATCAGCGTGATAACGCTATGGACTCTCTCTCCCGCCAGGCACCTTCTGCATCTACTTCCTCATCAAGGAAGTTTTTTAGAGGGAAGCCAGGTGCTCCCTAAGCCTCTAGGGGCCGTAGGTACACTCCTACTTCTCGGCAGCCGGTTCAGGCTCAGCCCCAGCGCGCTCGTTCTCGTCAACAGCGTGCGCCGAAGCAGGCCCCTGCAGCTCCCCAGCAAAAACCAGGGACGGGTTTTTGACTGGCTCCAGTTGAGCATAGCCACACTACCAGTGTCCGTGCCGGACGACTTACCAGTAGGAGGAAGGTTAAAATTTTTTCACCAAAGGTGGCCTCTCATAACCTCCGACAGGTGGGTTCTTCAAATAGTCCGGTTAGGATACACCCTCAATCTGGAATCCACACCTCCAACTTGCCCACCGAGAGCTCAATCTTTCAGCTCTCAGCACAGGCAAGTACTTGCAGAGGAACTCTCCGCCCTTCTCAGCACCAATGCGGTTGAGCCCATTCCACCAGGGCAGGAAGGGCTGGGATTCTATTCCAGGTACTTCCTTGTGCAAAAGAAAACAGGGGGGATGCGTCCCATCCTAGACCTAAGGGACCTGAACAAATATCTAGTCCGAGAAAAGTTCAGGATGGTTTCCCTGGGCACCCTTCTTCCCATGATTCAGGAAAACGATTGTCTATGCTCTCTGGACTTAAAGGATGCTTATACTCACATCTCGATACTTCCAGCTCACAGGAAGTATCTGAAATTTCGGCTGGGGGCACAGCATTTTCAGTACTATGTGCTGCCTTTTGGCTTGGCGTCTGGGCCCAGGGTATTTACCAAGTGCCTGGCAGCTGTTGCAGCGTCACTACGCAGGCTGGGAGTGCATGTGTTCCCTTATCTAGACGATTGGCTGGTAAAGAGCACTTCCCAGGCAGGAGCTTCGCAGTCCATGCAGATAACTATTCAAGTGCTAGAGCTACTAGGGTCTGTAATCAATTACCCAAAGTCCCATCTAATCCCAGTTCAAAAATTGGAATTTATAGGGGCTCTGTTGTGCACGAGGATAGCTTGTGCCTATCTTCCCGAGGCAAGAGCAGACAACCTTCTGTCTCTGGTCTCCAGGGTTCAAGTGTCTCAACAGATCACAGCTCAGCAGATGTTGAGACTTCTGGGGCACATGGCTTCCACAGTTCATGTAATTCCCATGTCACGTCTACACATGAGATCAGCTCAATGGACCCTAGCTTCCCAGTGGTATCAGGCTACAGGGAATCTAGAGGATGTGATCCAGCTGTCCACCGACTTTCGGAATTCCCTTCAGTGGTGGACAATTTGATCCAATCTGGTTTTGAGATGCCCATTCCAAATTCCTCAGCCACAAAACGTGCTGACGACGGATGCATCCCTCCTAGGGTGGGAAGCGCATGTAGATGGGCTTCATACTCAAGGAGCTTGGTCCTTTCAGGAAAAGTGTCTTCAGATTAACCTCCTGGAGTTACGAGCGATCTGGAACGCTCTAAAGGCTTTCAGAGATCGACTGTCCAACCAAATCATTCTAATTCAAACAGACAATCAGGTTGCGATGTACTATCTCAACAAGCAAGGGGGTACCGGTTCTCACCCTCTGTGTCAGGAAGCTGTTCAGATGTGGCTTTGGGCTCACCAGCACGGCATGATTCTCCAAGCCATTTATCTAGCAGGCGTAAACAACAGTCTGGCCGACAGGTTGAGCAGGATAATGCAACCTCACGAGTGGTCGCTCATCATGGCTGTAGCCCGAAAGATCTTCCGAGAGTGGGGCACCCCCTCGGTGGATCTTTTTGCCACTCAACTAAATCACAAGGTCCCTCAATTCTGTTCCAGACTACAGGCCCACGGCAGGCTAGCGTTGGATGCCTTTCTCCTTCATTGGGGGACAGGCCTTCTGTACGCGTATCCTCCCATACCTCTGGTGGGGAAGACTTTGCTGAAACTCAAGCAAGATTGCGGAACCATGATTCTAATCGCTCCCTTCTGGCCGCATCAGATTTGGTTCCCTCTTCTTCTGGAGTTGTCCTCCGAAGAACCGTGGAGATTGGAGTGTTTTCCAACCCTCATTACTCAGAACAAGGGGGCGCTTCTGCATCCCAGCCTCCAGTCCCTGGCTCTCACGGCCTGGATGTTGAGAGCTTAGAATTCGCCTCCTTGGGTCTCTCTGAAGGTGTCTCCTGAGTCTTGCTTGCTTCCAGGAAAGATTCCATGAAAAGGTGTTACTCTTTTAAATGGAAGAGGTTTGCCGTCTGGTGTGACAGCAGGGCCCTAGATCCTTTTTGTTGTCCTACACAGACCTTGCTTGACTACTTTCTACACCTGTCAGAGTCTGGTCTTAAGACTAACTCAGTAAGGGTTCACCTTAGTGCGATTAGTGCTTACCATCATCGTGTAGAAGGAAAGCCTATCTCTGGACAGCCTTTAGTTGTTCGCTTCATGAGAGGTTTCCTTTTGTCAAAGCCCCCTGTCAAGCCTCCTCCAGTGTCATGGGATCTCAGTGTCGTTCTCACCTAGCTGATGAAACCTCCTTTCGAGCCACTGAATTCCTGCCATCAGAAGTACTTGACCTGGAAGGTCATTTTCTTGGTGGCTGTTACTTCAGCTCGTAGGGTCAGTGAGCTTCAGGCTTTAGTGGTTCATGCTCCTTATCTTACATTTCATCATAACAGAGTAGTCCTCTGCATGCACCCTAAGTTCCTGCCGAAGGTGGTGTCGGAGTTCCATCTGAACCAGTCGATTGTCTTGCCAACATTCTTTCCCCGTTCTCATACCCGTCCTGGCGAAAGCAAGCTGCACACTTTGGACTGCAAAAGAGCATTGGCCTTTTACGTGGAGTGGACAAGCCCCCACAGACAGTCCGCCCAGTTGTTTATTTCTTTTAATCCCAACAAGAGGGGAGTTGCTGTCGGGAAACGCACCATATCTAATTGGCTAGCAGATTGCATTTCCTTCACTTATGCCCAAGCTGGGCTGACTTTAGAGGGCCATGTCACGGCTCATAATGTTAGAGCCATGGCTGCGTCAGTGGCTCATCTGAGGTCAGCCACTATTGAAGAGATCTGCAAGGCTGTGACGTGGTCATCAATCCACACATTCACATCTCACTACTGCCTTCAGCAGGACAGTCGACACGACAGTCGGTTTGGGCAGTCAGTGCTGCAGAATCTGTCTGGGGTTCAGAATCCAACTCCAACCTTCCTAGGCCCAATTTTTATTCTGTTCTAGGCTGCACTCTCAGTTAGCTGTTTTCTTGTTTCAGGTCAATCTTTGTTATGTCCTCGCCGTTGCGAGATCCAATTGACCAATGGTTATTGGTTTGAGTGAGCCTGGGGGCTAGGGATACCCCACACGTGAGAATATCAGCCTGCTTGTCCTCGGAGAAAGCGAAGTTTCTTACCTGAAGCAGGTATTCTCCGAGGACAGCAGGCTGGATATTCTCACAATCCCTCCCACCTCCCCTTTGGAGTTGTCTTTTCTCTTTACTATTGGATTTAACTGAGGAGCGGGACCGTGCGACGGGCAGGAAATTACGTGCGCGCATGTGCAGTACGGTTGCCACGCATGGTAGAATGCTCCAGAAGAGATTTCTACAGATTTTTGCTGAAAATCCCCCGGGTGCCGACGTGACATCACCCACACGTGACAGAATACCTGTTTCAGGTAAGAAACTTCGCTGTCTGTTTTCATTTTACAATAGGTGAATTGATGTTCTAGTGCTCACTGTAGTGTTTAAGATGCTTTCCTTTTCCTTGTGTGACTCGTAGAAATGTCTGCTTATGGTATGGTAGAATTGCTCTAAATGTCCTGAGTGTTTTGTATTCTCGGTATGGTGGTTTTAAGGTTTGCAACATAGGTTACGAATATGTATCTGGTTTATGTTGCTGTAGGACAGCTGTTGGGCAGACTGTTTATTAAAAATTATTTAGGATCCCAAAAAACACTACTCACACCTATATATACATAGTGCCCACCCCAGTGGCGTAGCCAGACTTGACATTTTGGGTGGGCCCAGAGCTAATATGGGTGGGCACTATGTAAATAGGTATGAGTAGTGTTTCTTGGGATACTACAAAAAATGCCTTAGAATACACTTGATGATGGATTTCTAAGTAGTCTGCCCAACAGCTGCCCTGTATCAATATAAACCACATACATACTTAATGACAAAAAAACAGTATTTTTTATTATAGTTACTTTATGCCATATCAAACTTGACCAGACATAAGGCCATCCCCATAGCCAGCATCAGCCCTTCCCTTCTGTACCTTTTTTTATTTTAACCTGGGAACTGAGCCCACCCCCACCCAGAAACCAACTAACATTAAAATTCATTGTTGGTGGGTTTCTGGGTGGGGGTGAGCTCTTCACTGCCTAGGGAAACAAAAGGTATATTTAATGATTAAATATACCTTTTTTTCCCTAAGCAGTGAAGAGCCCACCATCACCACTACACTGTACATGTTAAAAAAAAAGATAGGTATTTTACCTGAGGAGCTGGGCTTCAGTTTTCCAAATTTGTGTGCAGTGTGCACGTTTTGCAGCAGCAGAATCGCCATAGAGCACTATCCTCAAGAAAGCCGCAAAACTTCTGGCTGATTTTTCCTGTGGCGCTAGTGTGCGCAACACGGGGACACTGGGGGGCAAGCAAGGAAAGGCAAGTGTGATGGACAGTGAGAAGGAGCCATGCACCGATGGCAGATTTTTTCCTGCGGCACTGGTGTGCGCGCCACGAGAGCTGGGCAAAGCAAGGCAGAACCCTGAGAGTGACGGCGACTGACATTGAGGACTGCCACGCAAGTGCACTGACGGCAGATTTTTTTCCTGTGGCGCTGGTGTGCACGCCACAAGAGCGCTTGGGGCAAAGGAAGGCAGGGCCCTGACAGTGAGGCCGACGTCGGAGTGAGAGCAGCAGCGATGTGTGATGCTAGTGAGGCCGACGTCGAAGTGAAAGCAGCAGCACCAGCGATGTGACGCTAGAGCGACCGACTTCCCTGGAGTGGACCCAACCCATACACACACAAAAAAAATAAATAAACACGAGCGAGGACAGGAGAGCTGCTGCTTTTCTGCGAACTACGGCAGAACTAAAGGCTGTCCAGTGTCCACTCCCAATGCAGTCTGGCGCCTGTCAGGGCAAACTGGGTGGGCCTAAGCTGAGATTGGGTGGGCCTAGGCCCACCCAGGCCCACCCGTAGCTACGCCCCTGGCCCACCCATATTAGCTCTGGGCCCACCCAAAAGATCTGCATGATTGTACACAAAATCATCCACGCAGATGCCCCAATCTACATGCTAAACCTCGTAGACCTACCTCCCAGAAACGCCACAAGATCATCCCGCAAATTTCGCAGCTTGCACTACCCCAGCTGCAGAGGACTTAAATACAAGCTGATGCATGCCTCTACCTTCTCTTACATGAGCACGCAGTTATGGAATGCATTACCAACAGACTTGAAAGCAATCAACGAAACAACTATCTTTCGAAAATCTCTGAAGACATTCTTATTCAACAAGGCCTACAATGAGAACCTACAGCCTCACTAAGTCACCTCACCAACCCACTCAATTATGAACGCTCACCTTCTACAACTACCCTAATCACTCTCTTGCTTCTTCTTTTTTCCCTTCCTAATTGCTACACATTACTAACTGTATCTGATCTGATACCCTGAAATGACAATGTTAACAAATCTATGTAAGCCACATTGAGCCTGCAAATAGGTGGGGGGAATGTGGGATACAAATGCAATAAATAAATAAAAATAAATAAATAAAATGTCAGGTCTGGCTACGCCACTTGCTGGATCCACACCGAATGCTATTCTATAATAGGCACGCTCCCTTTATAACCTAGCACTTAGAGCTCAATTTTTTGGGTGCTGAATTTTTGGTGCCATTTATTGAATTCCCTCCTATATGGATAATGGCCAGGAATATTCAGGTATTTTTAAACACCAGAACCACCATTTAAAGGAAATACTACTACTACTACTTAACATTTCTAAAGTGCTACTAGGGTTACGCAGCGCTGTACAATTTTAACATGGAAGGACAGTCCCTGCTCAAGGAGCTTACTGAGATGTTTAAATATTGACCTGTTAGCTTCTATATCTTGTCTCCTTTATCTCCCAATGATATTGGTACCCACATGCATCATGACAGCTGGTTTTTCCCTGGTATTTAATGAAATCTTAATTTGGTGTCTTATGAAGTCCACTACTTTAACATTAGACAAGTTACCACATGATCCTCACATCTACCAGCAAGTTAGTTAATTATATTCCTAATGAATGACTTAGGAACTGGAATATTTTCAGACATAGTAAATGAATATAAAATTACTCACCAACATCTTCAGAAAGCTTGTCTACAGGAACACAAAACAGAGAAGAGTCAGTGCATTCAATAAAAGCCATTGGGACTAATATTCAAAGGATGTGTGCTTGTAACTAAGAGGTATGCTCCTACACTGGGCTCTCTGAAAATTTACTATGGCCGAGTTCTTAAATTAATGCTCAAAGTGTTACTTAACTGAATGATTACTAAAGGAAATTAGGATTTGGACTTAACACTGATTTTAGTGGGTGTTAGCTGCAAATCTAATGCTTTTCCTATTGAGGATATGTTTTATATAGGTCATGCACCAATGTAGTCATTAGCACGAAGTAACTGCTAGGATTTAACAGTGAAGCAAATAGCAATTACTACAGTGGAAGCGCTAAATGATCCATTCTTAACAAAACTATATATTGTGCCTGAAAAATTGACATCAATTAAAGACACACTTAGTGGGATTCTATAAAGATTGTACACAACTTAATTGAACAACAAGCCAATCAGTAATGATAATTGAGAGATAACAATTATCGGCAGTAATTGGCAATAATTAGGATTTAGGCACATATCTAATTCTACAACGGATTGCGCCTGAATCCTATCGTGCATAAAAATTTGGGGGCGTGGTTAGGGTCTTGTTCTCAGATTTTTGTGTGTTGAAAGAGAGTCACGCCTACGTGTGCCTAACTTAGGTGTCAGTATTTAGGCCTGGTTATAACAGATCTAATTGCAGTCACCCACACATAGGTACAACTTACTGCTAAGTGTGAATCTATTAGAGACAAATCTATAAAGGAAACATATTCATTATAGAATCACAGTACGTGCATCACTTTATCAGTGCTGCTCTTTAGCACTACTTATAGAATTTACTCCTTAGTGCATTACCTAGATCACCATAACAAGATAATGTTTCAAAGCCCTCGCAATGCCTTCTTCCAGAAAAATTCCTTACCACAAGCTCTAATAGGTATGTTACCGCAAGCAATTGCCTCTACAGAATCCCTGCTTTGTGCACTGTATCCCAGTGCCTTTTCTTGAATCTATTCCATAGCGTCCAGTGAAGCTGTTTGCAGCTGGATTTGTCTAAAGAAATTATATGTCGGCTCTTCTGACTAACAGGACAAATTCTATGTAGAATGTGACAACAGCCATACCAATCCCATAGATGACTGGTATTTCTGAAGATGAGACAATCCATTGGTTGTTAGTCTGCGAGTGACTGGGGAAAACAAATAACTTGAATTTAATGTGATTATGACTGAAAGAGTTCAGACCTTAGTTAGTTTATTGGAAGATTAAACATCCAATGTCTTCTGTGTTTCTCCTTTCTCCTCTTCTATATAATAAGTTATTTGCAACCATTGAGCAGGTTAATTAGGAAACATGGTATTTTAGCTTATATATATTTCATTTGTCTGTTAGATGAGAGCAACAAGATTTGAAGAGATTATAATTATGTCTGGCTAAGGTTTGGTTTGGTTGGAGTTGAGTAAATTGAAACAGAATGTATCCAAAACTACTTGTTCAGGCTTTGCTAATATTATGTAAGATATTGTACTGAGATGATTGATGAGTGAAACAGAAGAATTATCAAGGGTAGCTTCTGGTAAAATTTTAGGGGTAATCATAGAAAAAGATACACTACATCAACCGGCTCACCTTTATCCACATGTTTATTTACGCCTTCAAAGACATGAAGCAAATTGGTGAGGCAAAACTTCCCTTAGCTGAACCCATTCAGACTCTGTTTCATTAAACCATAATGGGCAAGACTTAAGAAGTGTTATTATTTCAGCCACAGTAAATACATAGAACACTACTTACTGTTATCTGCAGTGAGCATTTCTACAAGAGAATAAAAGTGGGAAGAATCAGTGATGCAGCATTATTGGCACTAGAATGTATATTCATTATGATAACCAGCTTTTCCTCTACACATACTAAAATGTTGTATATTGTGCATGAGGTCTAGGCAAATCACCAAGTGATCGTCACATCCACCAGCCACCCAGCTATTAGCATATCTAATGACTTACTTAAGAACTGGAATAGTTTTCGACCACAGTAAATAATCATACAGTGACTCACAAAGGCCGATATTTATACTGCAGGAGGCAGCCCCCATAAGCTGAGCCCAGATAGTCAATGGTGGGCTGTTTGACCGGCATTCAATATCCAGGGATTTTTGGGCGCTGAAATGTTAACCGGCTATGCCGATATTCACCACCAGCCAGTTAACATTTTAGCAGTCAAAGATAGGCTTTGCTATTTCAGTGGCCTGACCCCTCAACATAGCTGGTTTGGCACTAAATATCTGCACCTAACTGGCTATGTCGCTTGATATAACCGGTTAGTGGCTAGCCAAGAGCTAATCAGTTATCTCCTGCTGAATATCTGTGGTTAGGCGGCTAACTGCTATTTAACCAACCAGGAGCCGTTGGTTTACATATCGGGGGAAAGCTTTTCTGAAAGAAAACAAACGAGAAAAGAATCTGTGCATGCAGCAAAACTAAAACGAGAACCTACATACATTATGAAAACTGGCTGTTCCCCAGTACGTTCTAAAATCTTGTATATTATGCATGAGGTCCCCCATTTTCACAGCAGATGGGCAAATTACCAATTGGGTGACTCTGTAACTAGGTGCTTCCACTTAGATGTTCATTCTGTAATGGAAAATAGGAAAGCTTGCATAATCATGAATGTAAAGCACCTCACACTTATGCCAACTGTAGAGCTGGCACAAGTGCAAGTGCCAAAGTGTGTCAGGAATGCAAGTATTTTATAGCATTTTATAAGCCACTGCTAATTGCCATATATAACAACCCTAACATTCAAGGTATTTGGTGTAGAAATATTTCTATCAAATTCTCTGCCTATACAGATGACATTCTATTGTTTCCAATGCTGTCTTCGATCCCTCATTTGCTTTCCATTATATCTGATTAGTCTTGCTGATCTGGCTACAAGCATAACCAAAGAGAAAGAATTAATGCCTTAACTATCCTTACATAGAGCAAGATGTTTCTGCGTTTAACTACATTTGGTCTCCTACCAAACTAAAATACTTGGGTATCTTCTTTGGTCGTATAGTGGAAGAAACAAAACTTGTAAATAGTAATCATCTTCTGGAAATAGTGGCATCAATTATGAAACAAATATCTCTTTGGTTTGAAGACCTGAACTTTGTACTGCTTCCACCAAGATATCATTTTGAATCAATATGTTGGCATTCTTATCCCCTTTCATTTAATACCATTTACCTCTTTAAATGATGCTTCGTTGAAAGATGTTATAACCCAAAGCACATCAGAGGTAGTTAAAACCGTTGAAACTTGTTTAACAACTCATTGGTCTCATACACATTTCATTCCAATATGGAACAATAATCACTTTAAAATTCAAAATAGAGTCACTAATTGGAAAATATGGCAATCGGCACCATTTTTGAGCAGACGCCCAAACTCTTTTGAAGCCTGATGAGTGATTTATTCTGTATCCCCCTGATGAAGCAAGAAATTGTGAAACCTAGATCCAAGTCGGGAAGGAATAATGATAAGAATCTATTGCACCATACCTATCATTGCTAATTCATATATTTGAGCATTAAAGGATAAGTACATCATCATCTTTGAACTTATTTCTTCATGATTTATTGACCAAGATTGTTTTTAAGAACTGTTAACCACTGGGTCAATGGACCGTTTCAACTGTTTATGGACACTTTGAATGCTCTTTTGTCTTAAATCAATGTGGAAGTGCGATGATAGAGAAAAGTGGCTATTTATGGGGTTATTTTACAAAGGCGCATTAGGCTCTATGGGCAAGCAGCATGCGCCAAGACTACCACCAGGTTACCGTGCCCCCTAGCGGTAATTTCAGGTTTGCCGTGTACCCGTAATGCCTGAATGATTTATTTATTTATTTCCTCCCACGCACGGCATTTCCAGTGGTAATCAGCAGTTAGCGCACATAGACCAGTCACCGTGGTGTAGTACGTGAGCCCTTACTGCTAGATCAATGGATGGTCTTAAGGGCTCAGGCCGGTTTTAGGCATGTGCTGGTTTTAGTTTTGTGGAATGCCCTTTTCCCATCCCATTAAAAAACAGCCCTTTTTTGCAGACGCGGTAGAAACTGGCCCAGCGTGTGCCAAAAACACACACCTACACTACCGCAGGACACTTTTTACTGCAGCTTAGTAAAAGGACCCAGAAATGAGTTTTTCACTTTGGTCACAAGGTTTTTCTGAGCACCTTCACTTTTAATCTTTTTTTCTATTGTGTGCTATCCTGGGAAATAGGAATAATGATATGATTTGTTTTCCTGGGTTGTTGAAAAGAAAGAAAAAAGAGATACAGTAGCATTTAGATCTCATATTTGACTTTTTTTAAATTGTTTAATTTCTGAGATAATTTCTCCTTTCCTTTTTTTATATTTATTTATTGATTTTTTAAATACAATTCCAAAGTGAACTTTGACAAGAAATATGCGAAATCTTCAAAGGAAATAAACAATTATGGGAAAAATTCCCTTACACTTCTATCATATATGTTGTAGTCCTCAAAATAGGGGGGGGGGGGGGGACTGACACGTTAATCCTTAAAAAAAAAGAGGATAAGGATAAGCTACAAAGAAATTCTGTCATATTACAAAAGGATAGCGTTTAAGAGACTACAATTACATCATATAACTAAAGTCCAATAATAATAAGAATCCCTGACCAAGATGGTGTTGAGACCAGACGCGCTAAGCTAAGCTCTGGAGAGTCTTTTTTTTTTTGGTTCAATCTGTTTTTTATTCATTTTTCCATAACAGACAGTAAATTTATTACCAATGACAATAACAATTTAACAAATAGGTCAATGTACACTGACTATATATGTATGGGGTATGCAATCATATCAGATGTTATAAATTAATGCCTATATATGAATAGTACCTGGACATTATTAATTAACTGGATGAATATTTCAACACAGGAGACCATATTCTATTATATGCTATAAGGGAACCACATTTCTCAGTTGCTACTTTTTCATATTTAGCAATTAGATATACTGAATTCCACCACATTTCATGAGTTAACTTTGTAAAATCTTTCAAATTTTGACAGATCAATTTTATAGCCACGTGGATCAATCAATATACGTAATAATTTAAACATATGTGATGGCATTGCAGTATTAATACCAAATTCCCCTGCAATTATAATTTTGTAAGTTAAAGAAATCTTTAAGCTTAAAATGTGAGAAATTGCTTTCTCTATGCGAGACCAATATTCATCCAGTAATGGACAATGATGTAGTAAGTGATCTAAAGTTCCTATATGATTAATAAAAGACCAGCATCGATTGGAGACATCTTTTGATATTTTAGATAGTTTATATGGTGTCCACATAGCTCTATGTAGTATGTAAAATGATGATTGTATATGAGCCGATGATTTTGAGGAATTATATAGTGATGTCCAAATTTTTTCCCATTGATCTTCTGATATTTGATAATTGAGTTCTTTGTTCCAAATGTTTTGTAACGCTGAAGGAGGACGAGAAGATTGCTCTTGAAAAATTTTGTACCATATGGATGCCGTTTTCTTACTTGTATCCAATTGATGACATAGAGGGGCATAATCGAACGCGAACGCCCATATGTAAAAACGTCCATCTCCGGAGACGGCTCCACGAAGAGGCGGAGCGAACCGTAAAATCGAAACGAGATGGCCGTCCATCTTCAGTTTTAATTATACGGTTCGGCCCGCTGTAATCCCATCATTTGTGTCGACTCTAGAGATAGACGACACAAATGGTGAGATCGCTGGACCTAGAGATGGCCGTCCGCGGTTTTCAGCAATAATCGAAAACGCTGCCGGCCATCTCAAAAACGAACCTAATCCAAGCCATTTGGTCGTGGGAGGAGCCAGCATTCGTAGTGCACTGGTCCCCCTGAGATGCCTCTATGCCAGCCTCAAATATCATACTTAGCTCCATGACAGCAGTATGCAGGTCCCCGGAGCAATTTTAGTTTAGTTGGTGCTGCGCGGGACCCTTGCAGAGAGCAAAAATCGGAAGAAAAAAAAAAACCATGCAAGTGCAGTCAGGGACATCCAAATTAAAACAATAGTAATAGGGGGATTCGAACCAGAGCAATTTTAGTTTAGTTGGTGCTGCGCGGGACCCATGCAGAGAGCAAAAATCGGAAGAAAAAAAAACATGCAAGTGCAGTCAGGGACATCCAAAAAAACACAACATGCAAGTGCAGTCAGGGATGTCCAAATTAAAACAATAGTAACAGTGGGATTTGAACCAGCCACCTTCTGATTACACCACCTGTGCTCTAACCACTGCACCACTTATTCAGCTGTTTAGGGCACCTTCCCTTTGCATTAAGTCCCTCGAAGTTTCTGTCAGCCAATCACTGCTCATTTAGCTGACACCGATGTCAGGTAAATGAGCTGTGATTGGCTGACAGAAACTTGGAGGGACTTAATGCAAAGGGAAGGAATGTCTGAGCAAGTGAATAAGTGATGCAGTGGTTAGAGCACAAGTCTTGTAATCAGAAGGTGGCTGGTTTGAATCCCCCCATTACTATTGTTTTAATTTGGACATCCCTGACTGCACTTGCATGTTGTGTTTTTTTGGACGTCCCTGACTGCACTTGCATGTTGTGTTTTTTTGGACGTCCCTGACTGCACTTGCATGTTTTTTTTTTCTTCCGATTTTTGCTCTCTGCATGGGTCCCGCGCAGCACCAACTAAACTAAGATTGCTCTGGTTGGAATCCCCCTATTACTATTGTTTTAATTTGGATGTCCCTGACTGCACTTGCATGGTTTTTTTTGGACGTCCCTGACTGCACTTGCATGGTTTTTTTTTTCTTCCGATTTTTGCTCTCTGCATGGGTCCCGCGCAGCACCAACTAAACTAAAATTGCTCGGGGGACCTGCATACTGCTGTCATGGAGCTAGGTATGGTGTTTGAGGCTGACATAGAGGCTGGAAAAAATATTTAAACAGTTTGTTTTTTAGGGTGGGAGGGGGTTAGTGACCACTGGGGGAGACAGGGGAGATCATCCCCGATTCCCTCCGGTGGTCATCTGGTCAGTTTGGGCACTTTTTGGAAGCTTGGTCGTGAAAAAAACAGGACCAACTTTGTGTGGACTAAATGCTCAGCGGGGACGTCTTGCTTCTTTCCATTATCAGGCACGGAGGTCCATCTGTTAACCACGCCCCGGAACGCTCCTGTCCCGCCTTCACTACCATTAAGCCACGCCCCCAAGAATTTCGCCCGTCCCCATGACGGAAAGCAGTTGGGGCCGTCCAAATTCAGCTTTCGATTATACCTGTTTTTGAGACGGACGTCCATCTCCCGATTTGTGTTGGAAGATGGGCGTCCGTCTCTTTCGAAAATAAGCTGGATAATGTTAAATAGCTAGGTGTATCCTCCTTTAGAATGCCAATATTAAAGTTAGTAGAAATACAATGTTTTAGTTGAATCCATTGGTAATGGCAATGGTTGTGTAGATTATAGGTTACTTGTAGTGTAGAGAAGGGTATCCATTTATGTTTATCTAAAAGTTGATGCAGAAACCAGATTTTTGTTTCTATCCATTTAGGCCATACTATGCATTTCCCATTGATTTTGAGTTTTGGGTTATTCCGGAGATGAATCATTGTAGTCGATTGTATTGGTACTTTTATACATGAGTCCAGTGACCTAAATGATGCTTGAGATGCAGAGATTATAGGATTAATTACTGAGTTGTTTGTTGATGACCAAGGTAATAAGTTTATTGGGATATCTTTAAATAACTTTGCTTCCCAATTTAACCAAAGCGGATCTGAGTGATCTTCTTTAGAGGTGATCCATAAAGAGCTTTGTCTGAGAATGAAAGCTTTGTGGTAATCCATAAAGTTTGGGAAATTAACTCCACCATGTTGTTTAGTGGACTTAAGATATTTTAGTGCAATACGAGGTGGTTTATTAGACCATAAGAATTTAGATAAGATTTGTTCCATATTTTTATATGTACTATCATTTAACATAATCGGTAACATACTTAATACATAGTTTACCTTTGGAACAATCATCATTTTTATGGTGTCTAATCTACCCCACCATGATAATTTAAGTGGTGACCATTTGTTAGTCATTTCTGTTACACAGTTCAAGAGATATGTAGAATTGAGGTTAATGGTTTCATTGACATTAGATCCAAACAATACCCCCAAGTATTTCAAACTAGTGGGTGACCATTTGAAAAGTGACTGTGAATCTTGATGTGATCTAGCTGCCATGTTCATGGGTAGCATTTCTGTTTTAGTGGGGTTTAGTTTGTATCCAGAGATCAGTGAATAGTTATTGATTACTTCTAAGACATGTGGAATGGATGAAGGAGTGGTATATAGTAATACGTCATCTGCGTATGCAGAAAGTTTAGCTGATATATTATCCATTTCTATTCCTTTAATATGGTTAGATTGTAGGATTGTTAAGAGTAGAGGTTCTAAGGCTATATTGAATAATAATGGGGATAGAGGGCATCCTTGTCTTGTACCTCTAGATGGTCTGAAAGAGGGGGAGATTGATAAATAATTTATTGGATGGACAGGTATAAAGTACTTTTATCATGTTTAAGGCATTATGTGTAAATCCAAACCACTGTAATGTATGAAACAGATACAGCCATTCGACACAGTCGAATGCTTTTTCAGCATCTAGACCTATGGCCACATAAGGAGTGTTAGAGGTTTGTGTTTGTATAAGTAAATTAGTGAATAGTCTAGTATTGTTATATGAGTGTCTACCATGCATAAAACCTGTCTGATTGGGGTTTATGATTTTAGGTAAGATAGTTTGTAATCTTTCCGCTATGATTTTTTGCATATATTTTTGCATCAATGTTTATAAGATATAATGGGCGATAATTTTGTATTCTTTGGGGGTCTTTCCCTGGTTTAGGAAAAACAATAGTAGTAGCTTCTGTGAAGGTACCAGAAACTTCTCCAGATGTGATTAAATAATTAAAAAAGGAGCTTAATAAGGGGGCAAGTATATCCTGAAAAGTAAGATAAAATTCCAGTGTAAAGCCATCCGGACCAGGCGCTTTTTTTTTGCCATGGTCTTTATAGCTGATAAAACCTCCTGATCTGTTATAGGGGCTGAAAAAGTCAAGTTATCTTCTTGGTCAATGGTGTTGTGAATTATATTGTTATAAAAGGATATATCAATATGATCTGATTTGGTTTCTGATTTATAAAGATCATCATAAAACTTTAGAAACAATGTTAATATTTGTTGGTTATCTGTTAGAATGACATCATTAGAATCTTTAATATGAGAGATATCATTCTTTTCAGCTCTTGTTTTAAGATAGCTGGCAAGTAAATGTCCAGTTTTGTTATTATTAGAATAGAATTGAGCTGACTTCATGAAAGTCTCTTTGTTTGCAGTGTTGGCTAGTATGACGTTATATTTATATCTGGCTTTTTGTAGTCTGCTTAGAATGTCCATATTAGAAGGTGATGTCTGGTGATTTTTTTCAAGATGGGCTATTGATTTTTCTAATTCTGTGATTTCAGACAAATGTTTTTTTTTCTTTGCTGCAAATCGAATAATTGAACCCCGAATAAATGCTTTGAAAGCATCCCATCTTGTTGTCCATTTAGTATCATTAAGTGTGTTGAACTTAAAGTATTCTAATATATCATTCTTTAATACATCTTTAAATTCAGGATATGACAATAAACTAGCATTAAATCTCCATGATTTTGTTTGTGTTTTGGGTGAGAAATCTGACAATTTTATGGAGATGTGTGCGTGATCGGATAATCTAATGGCATCAATCTGTGTGTCAATTACTTTATCCAGTAATGATTCAGATATTAAGAAATAATCTATGCGAGAGTATGAATTGTGTGGTAAGGAATGGAAGGTATAATCTCTTTCATTATTATGTAAAGTTCTCCAAACAGCACATAATTTAAGGTGCTGTATTAGATCTTTCAGCACAAGCCATGCTTTAGTTTTCTTAAATGTAAAGCAGGATTTTCTATCTAATTCAGGGTTTAAAATTGTGTTGAAGTCACCACCTATGATGATTGGGGTTTCCCCTTCTGCTGTAGTTATGTTTGCTATATCATGAAAGAAATCTGGGCTGTCTGTGTTTGGTGCATATATGTTAAGTAGTGTCAAAGGATCACCATCCACTGTGATACAAACTTTAACCCATCTTCCTAATAAATCTTTATCTACAGAAATGATTTTGATATTGTTTTTTTCCCTTGTTAGTGTAGTAGATATTTTTTTCCCATCAGCAGCTGAGTAGTAAGGAATTTCTGACCATGTAGTTTTAAGTTTAAGAGATTCATAATCAGATAAATGTGTTTCTTGAAAAAATATTATATCAGCTACATATTTGTTTAGTGCAGTTAAGATTTTTTTCCGTTTTATTGGGTTGTTAAATCCCTTAACATTAAGGGATATGATGTTGAACATTATTCTGTATTAGGTATATAGATCAGATATGAGAGCATCCTGTATACGCCTTTTACCCTGTAGATTCTAGAAAACTTTAAGAGTGTTATAATCCTATAGTCAGGTACAATAACAGAAAACATAACCATGTGTAACCAGAAAACATGGTATGATTTAACCATGAGTTGTGAGAACCAGGATAGTCAGCAACATCTCACTGACTCCCATTGAGTATTACTACATGTGAAAATACTGAAATATATAAGATTGAAGAAGAGACAATTATTATATATCTCATACAACACAATAGGGATGATATAGATGAATTGTGTTAATGATAATGAGGGTTTAGCTCTGGAGAGTCTTTAAAAAAGTTTTTTTTTCCTTTTTGTTTGACTATGCCTAAGAGGAAAGGGAAAGTAAGAGGAGGTTTCTTCTTACCCTCTGCTGACCCTACTCAATGACAGTTACCGATCACAGCATATGCGATGCCGATTACATCGAGGGGCGCTCCATTGACCGGATCTGAGAGGAGTCCTGGCCAGGAAAGTGAAGTATCACTAAGTCCCCATAGTCCAAATTGTCAGGTTCTAGAGGCAGAGAGCAGGGTGGAAAACTTGTCCAACTGTCGGAAGTTGCGGCGGAAAGGCGAGATAAGGAGAATTCCCCTCAGGATATGGTGACGCCTCAAGTGGGAGAATCCCATGAAAACCTGAACCTAACGTTTACCCCTAAAGAGAGTGGGAGTGAGGAGAGCGTTTCGGAGAAAAAATCTGCTGTGCAGCTGGAAACAGAAATGCGGCCTAATCCTGGAATGCCCCTACTACCTTTAGAGAATCAAACAAAGGTAACTTTAGATTCCCTCTGGACTGCAATGGAATCTTTGCATAAGGTATGCCTTACTTTTGTTACTAATACAAATTTGAACTCTTCTAAAATTGATTCTCTTCAAGCTCAAATTGTTCTTCAAGAATCTAATTTAAAACAATATGAATCATCTTTGACCCAAGTTAAAGAACTGGAGAGTAAATTACTTCAGAATGCAGATATGGTACATCGTAAATTGGAGAACCTGGAAAATGAGGCTAGATTGTTGAATTTGAGACTTTTAAATTTTCCTTCTACTAAATTTCTCCTTTCCTAAAGTAACGTGTCAGGCTCGCCCAGTGTAGGTGTGAGCTCTTGTGCCCAATGGAGGAGGACTCCTCACCGATCTGTCGGCCAACCTAGAGTTCCCCCTATGTGCCCCTCCGTTTCCCAGGGGTTGAGCCCCCAGGTGCGGGAAGCAAACAGCAGAGAGAACTGAGTCCAGAACAAAGTCCACGGGGCACGGCCAAGCAACAGGCAGAAGCAGGACCAGGAGCCAACAGAGGTCAGTACTGGGCAGCAAGCAGTGGCAGATCCAGGAACAGGCAAAGGTCAATACCAGGCAGCGAACAGTAGCAGATCCAGGAACAGGCAAAGGTCAATACCAGGCAGCAAACAGTAGCAGATCCAGGAACAGGCAAAGGTCAATACCAGGCAGCAAACAGTAGCAGATCCAGGAACAGGCAAAGGTCAATACCAGGCCGCAAACACTAGCAGATCCAGGAACAGGCAAAGGTCAATACCAGGCCGCAAACATTAGCAGATCCAAGAACAGGCAAAGGTCAATACCAGACAGCAAACAGAAGTAGATCCAGAAGCAGTGCAACTACCCAGGAAACAGAGTAGAAGCCAAAGCATGGGAGGACTGGAGGCAGGGCTTTAAATAGGACAGGAATTAGGCCCAAACATGCACAGCTGTCTTCAAGATGGCTGCCCCCACCAGAGATGTCCTCAAGCCCAAATATGGACTTCCTTCCTGAGGCTGCCCAGCTCCAAGATGGCCGCCCCATCCTATAACGCCCACCTCTAAAATGGGCGCCCTATCCTGGAGATGCCCACATCCAAGATGGCCACCATCTCCTCAGATGCCCATACTTTGCTTAAGCAGAGAACATGACAGTATCCTCCCCTAATGCCTCCCCCTCTGCCCTGGGCCTGGTTTAGAGGGGTTTCGATCATGGAAGTCCCGTAGCAAGCTGGGGGCATAAAGCTGATTTGCTGGTTCCCATGAGTTATCCTCAGGCCCATCGTGTTTCCATGCCAATAGATAGTACAGTCGTCCCCGTTTAAACTTTGAATCCAGTATTTCTTGTACCTCATACTCAGGTTCTGAGGAGACCTCCGGGATTGGCCCCACCTTGGGTTTGGGGTGCCACTTGGAGGATACCAATGGCTTGAGTAAAGATACATGGAACACATTATGTATCTTGAAGTGTGGAGGCAATCGTAGTCTATATGTAACGGCCCCTATCTGCTCAGTAATGGCAAATGGTCCAATGAATCTGGGAGCGAATTTAAAGGAAGGCAATCTGAGTTTGAGATATTTGGTATTGAGCCATACCCGTTGTCCTAGCCGGAGTAGTGGTGCAGAGCGCCTCTTCTGATCTGCAAATCGTCGATATTTCTCTGTGGCTTGTTGGAGGTGTGACTGTACTTCATCCCAAACTTTCCGGAGGTCAGTTAAGGTCCTTAGCAGTTGAGGTGGAGCAGTGGTTGAAACATCTCCGGCCACCTGTGGCATGGGGAGAGGCAATCATGGGTGCCATCCATAGGCCGCGAAGAACGGAGAGGTGTGAGAGGCCGAGAGAAAGCTATTATTATAAGTGAATTCTGCCCATGGTAACAACAAGGCCCAGTCATCCTGCCGAATATTTACATGCATCCGCAGGTACAGTTTCAGCGTCTGATTAACCCGCTCCACCATTCCATTGGTTGCGGGATGGTATGCTGATGAGAAGTGGTTCATGATTCCAAAGCTTGTACATAAGGTCCTCAAGAATTTGGACGTGACCTGGGGCCCTCGGCCACTGATGATATGTATTGGTAACCCGTTGTAACACTCTGTTACACTCCTACCTGGCTGCTCCTGGTGGCAGCCATCTTGGAAGGTTCAGTTGAGGGCCGGCCATCTTGAGAGGTGCATTTGATCAGTCCCTGAGGACGGCCATCTTGAGTGGAGCATCTACATCGGTTCCTGAGGGGCAGCCATCTTGAGAGGCTTATTCCTATGGGCGTGCTCAATGAGGTTCCTTGCCCGTCAGCTGTGGCAGGGATCCCCTGATGTGAGGCCTATTTAAGAACTGAACATAATCATCAGTTTGCTTCGGCTTCTATTGTTGTAGAGGTCGCAGTCCACGTCTGTGTTCCACAGCCGGCTATTCTGTGTTCCTGTGCTTTGACCCTTGGATTGTTTACTTGACTACCCGCTGTGTTGCTGCCTGTCTAGACTTCGGACTGATCCTTGACTATCCGCTGTGTGGCAGTTTCCCTAGATCCTGGACTGTGCCTGCTCTCCCACCTGTCTGGTCAGTGGCTGCTCAACCCCGTCCTGGTGGCCGCCTGCACCTGGTGGCTCAACTCCCGGGGAACGGCAGTCGCTGCCCAGGTGAAGCTAGGGGTTGTCCGGCTGCCTGACCGAGTGCGGTGTCACTCAATCTATGCCGTGCTCAGTCGGGGCACAAGGGCTCACTTCTCCAGTCGTTACACCCATGGAGGCGGAAAATATGGAGCATAAACTGCTGGGCTAAAGCTGCCGCTGATAGAAGCCCCTTTAGGGGAACAAAGTGTGCCATATGTGAGAATCGGTCAATCACCACCCAAATGTCCGTACGACCCTGAGAGGAGGGTAGCTCCATTATGAAGTCCATGGAGACCTCTTGCCATGGCACTTGTGGAACTGGTATTGGTTGGAGCAACCCCCATGGCTTTTCGGGAGTGTTCTTGTGTTGAGCACACGTAGGGCAAGTGGTGACATACTGCAGGACATCTTGGGCCATATGAGGCCATTGGTAAAACCGGGAAATAAGGTGTAATGTCTTATGGTAGCCTTGGTGTCCCGCAATCCTGGAAGCATGTCCCCATCTAAATATTTTCCTCCTGAACCGAGGGCACACACGAATCTTGGAAGGGCTCTGGGTAGGTATCGCGGAAACAGCGATGCATGCCGGATCCAACATAGGACTTCACTCCTCAATCTCCTCCGGCAGGTCAAAGGCTCTGGATAGGGCATCAGCCTGTACATTTCTAACTGCAGGGCGAAAACTGAGACAAAAATTGAAGCAGGCGAAAAACAAGGACCACCTAGCCTGACGAGGATGAAGTCTCTTTGCCTCCAGCAGATACAATAGGTTCTTGTGGTCAGTGATAACAGAAATCGGATGTACTGCCCCCTCCAATAGATATCGCCATTCCTCGAAGGCCAGTTTAAGGGCCAGTAGCTCTCGATCTCCGACCGTATAGTTCTGTTCCGCTGCAGTACGTTTTTTAGAAAAAAAGAAACAAGGGTGCCTCTTCCCTGCATCTGAAGTCTGTGATAGGATAGCCCCAGCTCCTAAGGCCGAAGCGTCCACCTCCAGAATGAATGGCAGCTGGGTATCCGGACCGTGAAGAACCGGGGTAGATAAGAAAGCCTGTTTTAAGCTTTCAAAGGCTTCAATAGCTTGTGGGGTCCAATCCCTCACATTGGCTCCCTTCTTCGTCAAGGCCATAAGGGGAGCTGCAACTACTGAATATTGATGGATAAATTGTCTATAGTAGTTGGCGAAGCCCAAGAACCTTTGTATCGCCCGTAAGCCCTGCTGGCGTGGCCAATCTTGAATAGCCCGGACTTTCCCGGAGTCCATCCACAACCCAGTAGCTGAGATAATGTATCCCAAAAAAGGAATACTTTGTTGATGGAATTCACACTTCTCAAGTTTGGCGAATAGGCGATTCTCTCGTAGCCTTTGACGTACCACCCGCACATGTTTTATGTGTTCTTGGGGTGATTTGGAAAAAAACAGGATATCGTCCAGATAGACAATTTCTGAGGGGTATAACAAATCTTGAAAGATGGAGTTGACAAAGTCCTGGAAGACAGCTGTGGCGTTACACAGGCCAAAAGGCATGACTAAATATTCAAAGTGCCCCTCATGAGTGTTAAACGCCGTCTTCCATTCATCCCCTGGCCGGATACGCACTAAGTTATAAGCACTTCTCAGGTCCAACTTGGAGAAAATGGTGGCCCCTTGGAGATGATCAAAGAGCTCCGGAATAAGGGGTAAGGGATACTTGTTTTTAATCGTGATGGCATTTAATCCTCGACAATCAATACATGGACGTAAAGAGCCGTACTTCTTGGACACACAAAAAAAATCCCACACCAGCGGACAAGGAAGAAGGCCGGATGAAATCTTTTTTCAAATTTTCCTGGACGTACTGGCGCATAGCATCAGACTCACCACGGGACAGAGTATACAATCGCCCCCGAAGAGGCATCTGTCCAGGCACAAGATCAATCGCACAATGAAAAGGACGATGAGGAGGAAGAACATCCACTTCTCAGGCATCAAACACGTCCCGGTACGTTTGATACTCCGTGGGAAGTTGGGGACTGCAAGCTTTTATACCTCCCGTTGCCACCCTCACGTTACCACCGGATGAGACCCTGAGTTTAAGGCAGGTCTCTTGACACCGAGGGCTCCAACTAGCCACATCACCGATCCTCCAGTTAATCTGAGGCATGTGCTGGCATAGCCAGGGCATGCCCAGGATTACCGAGTGGATAGCCTGAGGAAGCACGTACAATAGGATCGTCTCTTCATGACTCACCCCAACCCTCATTTGTAAAGGTTTGGTGATCTGTGTGATAGTGTGAGGCAAGGCCATCCCCTGCACAGAGGTTATCTGCAGTGGCGATCCGCAGGGCACACAAGGATTACCTAACTCCGTCAGGAGTCCAGCAGTGATGAAATTACCTCCAGCTCCAGAATCTATTAGAGCCAATGTGGATAATTTGAAATCCTGATATTGCAAGGATAATGGAACAATAACCAATTTTTCATGTACTGGGGATACTTGTTCAGGCTTAGCGAATACATGACCCAGGGCCACCTGCCTCAGTGGTCCTGGGTCTGGTCGTTTCCTGACTTGCAAGGGCAATAAGCCACCATATGACCATTCTCTCTGCAGTAGAAGCAGAGTCGATTCCTTCGGTGAAAAGCTCGCTCCTTCTCGGAGAGGCGTGATCAGCCCATTACCATTACTTCTACGGAACTCTCCGCCGCAGGCCCCAGTGCCCCAGTGTCCTCTGGGGTGAATGCGGGGACTGTGACCCCGAGGTGGAACATGGTCCTGGATGCTGATTAGCCCGTTCCCGCGCTCTCTCCTGAAACCGGACATCCACTCGGGTACATAGGGAGATCACGGCCGGCTAACTCATCTTTAATGTGGCTGTTTAATCCCTGCCAGAATATGGCAGTCAAGGCCTCTTGGTTCCAGCCAAGTTCCGCAGCTAGAGTCCGTAAGTGAATAGCGTATATCCCCACTGAGTCTGTGCTGCACTCGTAACAGCTCCCCAGCGGTGGAGGACGGTCTTCCGGGAATGTCGAACACTATCCAGAACTGGCGTAGGAACTCGTTGAAATTAATTAACAGAGGATCTCTCTGTTCCCAAAAAGGGGTGGCCCACGCCAGGGCTGATCTAGACAAGAGAGTCATCATATATGTGATTTTGACTTGGTCAGATGGAAAAGCCCGGGGCTGCATTTCAAATAGCATGCTACACTGGTTGATAAAACAGTGGCAGGCAGGTGTGCCATCAAAGCGTGTTAGGTCCGGCAGCCGGAGTCCCAAGGGAGATCCCACCGGCTCCGAGGGACTAGGAGCAACCTGGCGGGCCGTTTGCATCATCTGCATCTGGGAGCAGACATTCTGTAGTGCCGTGGATAGTTGGTTCAGCTGACCTTGCTGCTGTTGTACTATTTGGGTCAATTCGGCAATCTCAGACTTGTCCGACGAACTCATGGCTTCGGCTTTCTGTCAGGCTCGCCTAGTGGAGGTATGAGCTCTTGAGCTCGATGGAGGAGGATTCCTCACCGAGCTGTCGGCCAACCCCAAGTTCTCCCTGTGTCCCCCTCCATTCCCCAGGGGTTGAGCCCCCAGGTGTGGGAAGCAAACAGCAGAGAGAACTGAATCCAGAACAAAGTCCACAGGGCACGGCCAAGCAACGGGCAGAAGCAGGACCAGGAGCCAACAGAGGTCAGTACCGGGCAGCAAGCAGTGGCAGATCCAGGAATAGGCAAAGGTGAATACCAGGCAGCGAACAGTAGCAGATCCAGGAACAGGCAAAGGTGAATACCAGGCATCAAACAGTAGCAGATCCAGGAACAGGCAAAGGTCAATACCAGGCAGCAAACAGAAGTAGATCTAGAAGCACTGCAACTACTCAGGAAACAGAGTAGAAGCCGAAGCATGGGAGAACTGGAGGCAGGGCTTTAAATAGGACAGGAATTAGGCCCAAACATGCACAGCTGTCTTCAAGATGGCTGCCCCCACCAGAGACGTCCTCAATCCCAAATATGAACTTCCTTTCTCAGGCTGCCCAGCTCCAAGATGGCCGCCCCATCCTAACATGTTAGTAATATTAGAAACCTGAGGAGTGATGCCCCCTTGGTTGCCCACTGGGAAGAAAATAAACATGCAATAGAGGATATTAGATGTATAACATTGGTACAGATTCCTGTTTTGGATCGAGGTGGCAATGTAAGTGAAATTTTATTTAATATAGAACAACGCTTTATTTTTCAGTGGAGAACAGTAACGCCTCTAGGGTTAAACCTGGAGGTGGAATGGATTTGAAATGTATACGTAAGAAAGAGGAGTGGCTAGATAATAGTATATATATCCGGTTTAGCCAGCTATAGAGAAACAAATGTCGTCATATCCTGTCAGCCCAGATGCGGAAATCAACCCGAGGGGTAAGTTGCCGAAGAAATTCTTATGATAAAAAGATAATTTAAAAGTGGATTAAAGGTGTGTATTTTTATATATAAAAATTGGAGGTGTAAAGACAAGTTGAAGTGATAAAGGAAGTGTATATATGTTTCATGTAGGTTGAAGGGTGCGGTTTTCCTGAAGAAGCTACGTGCGAAATGCGGTCTCGCATAGAGAACCGAGAGAACTCAAAGAACTGACTGGGAGAATATGTTGGTTTAGAAGGAGCTATTTAGCTTGTGATTGCTGGGACTTCTTAGTGCCAAAGATTAGAAGATGGAAGATTACGTCTAAAGGTTTCTTGATGGCGTTATTGTTTCTTCTGCTGCTACTTTTTTGAACAATATACTCATCGGTTTCGAACAGATCTGTTATAACATTCAAGGACATAATTGATTAATGGAAGGACTTTGAAATAGAAAAAGCCATTATGGAATGAATGCTGAGTAATATATTATTAATGTTCAATGTGTTCTATATGAGCAAGATTTGTCATTGGAATAGGAAGTCTTAACAACGTTAGTATCATTGGGGTATTGTATATGTATGTGATATGGGTGATAGTCTATGTCTTTTTATATAAAGTATTATATTGAGAAATATGAATAAAATGTAAAATTATTTAATAACAGTGAGTACAGGTTATTATAGATTGTTAAAAAACGTACTTTGTTCTAAATATAATAGTTTCCCTATTTGGTAGCATTTTTGATACATGGACGGGAAGATGGCAACTGCCCGGTGGGATACCAAATCTGGGCTGTCAGAAGATAGAATAGTAGAACTATTGGGCGGTACACGATTGTTCTCGGATCCCCTTCAGCAACAGACATGTAGTTGGGAGGAAATTTTAAGAACACATAAGGCACTGGTGAGGACGGAATTACACTCGGCTGCGTTGATTGAGTATTGTCACGCTCATAGAGTCCCGCGTGGACTACGTATTAATAAAGAACCACGGTTCTTGGGTAATGAGCAGTACGTAGCACAGTGGAACTCCGTTATTACTAGATGCTCATTAGATTTAATGTTATTAACCATTGATGTTCTACATGAGGAGATAGCTAAAATACAACAGGAACTGAATAAGAAAATTGAGAGCATTAAACAATTTTATGAAAAATCGGTATTTGAAAAACAATGGGAGGAACATACTTCCAGAATAGACCAATATCGAAACCAACAACGAGAATTAAAAATCTCAAAATTTAAACGTGATGAATATGACTACACAAAAGGATTTGTATATGGATGGATGGACAAAAGGAGTAAAAACCGTAGAGGCCGTGGGTCCAGTAGAAAAGTTCAATTTAAATTATCATCAAGTGATTCTTCGGGTGAAGAAGATAATTACAAAAAGGGTAAAGAACAGAAGGGGGAAGGAATACCTGAGACAATAAGTACGGGTAATCTTTTACCAGAGACTTTTTTACGGTTACTCCCACAAGTTCAGGAAACGACCCAAGGGGTCAAATCAGTAACAAACAAGAGAGCAGTGAGAGGCTGCAAGAACAAGAAGTAAGTACAGTCATTAATTTATCTAAATATAACCTCTCCCAACATCAAATAGAAGTATTAAATAAAGGATTGTCGTTTGTTCCTTATACAAGATACGATGCGTTTGCTACTAGACAAGGGTTATATAAGTTCTTTAGAGAACTAAAATTAAGGTTATTCTTTGGTACCCCTCAGTTGGATAATGAGGAGAATAAGGTCTTACCTCAGACAGGTGTTAAATCCCGATGGTCTCCTCCAGGGGCTCCTGACCCCTCAATTGTGGCCTTTCAAAAACTGGTGTTAAAAGAATTAGAACGCATGGAAACAATCAAGATGCCTCATAGAATTAACTTTACTCAGGATCAACAACACTGTGTCCAGCAATTAGCGAATAATGATCAAATAGTAATAGTACGGGCTGACAAAGGAGGCTCAACGGTAGTTTTAGATAAACAGAAATATATTGATGAAGGCTTACGTCAACTAAAGCAGGGGGAGTTTTATGAGAGCTTGAATTGTGACCCCACGGAATATTTAAAGGATTTGATAACGACCTTTGTGGGGAGGGGGATGACGGATGGGATTTTTTCAGTGCAGGAACAACGGTTTCTCTGCCACCCCAATCCAAAAATTCCATACATATATTTTGTCCCGAAGGTTCATAAATCCACGGTGGACCCCCCTGGTCGACCTATAGTATGTACTAGGGATTCAGTATTGGAACCGCTTTCTAAACTAGTGGATGGGTATCTCCAACCGTGGGTCAGTTTAGCGGACTCATATGTTAGGGATTCCACTGACTTTATAGGTGTGCTGGACGCAATTAAAGATCAAGGTCTGGTGGATGAGTCCACCTTATTGGTAGGTTTGGACGTGGTAGCCCTATATACTAATCTTCCTCAGGAAGGAGTTATGGAAGTAGCATGGTCTGTTCTGGAACGATGTAATATCTCTAAAGAAAAGAAACTGGCTCTTCACCAACTTTTAGCGTGGGTGATTAGGTTTAATTATTTTCGATTTGAAAAACAGTACTATCTCCAGAAAAGAGGTATCGCCATGGGGGCTTCAGTTGCCCCCTCATTGGCGTGCCTCTATATGACACACTTTGAGGAGAAATTTGTCAATTCGTCGCCGTGGCACAATCATATAGTGTTATGGCGACGTTATATTGATGACGTCATATTGTTGTGGAGGGGATCTGAGAAGGATTTGACAATATTCATACAAGAATTAAATGAGGCTGATCCATGTGTTAAATTTACAGCTCGAATCTCTAGAGAGACATTGGAATTTTTAGATATTAAAATTCATAAAATGGATTCCAACAATTTATCCACTTCAATCTATAGGAAAAGTACTGACAGGAATACCCTGTTACACTATTCGAGTTTTCATCACACAGCCTTAAAGAGGGGGGTCCCCGTGGGTCAGTACTTAAGATTACGGAGGTTATGCTCCTCCTTGGAGGAATTTAAAATTCAAGCATATGATATGACGGAGAGATTTCTCCAACGTGGTTATCCCTTATCAGTATTGAAACGGGCATATAAACGAGCCCGATATGTTCAAAGAGATTGGTTGTTTATTTCAAAAAGTAAGAGGGCATCGAAGCCCATAGCATGTGTCCTACCTTTTTCCCAAAGGGCACCGATGATTGGTCATATCATTCACAAATTTTGGCATGTGCTGGGTATTCACCCAGTCTTTAAAGAGCATCCCAAAATGGCATATAGTCGTAAATCCAATTTAGGAGAACTTTTAAAACGCCCCAGAGCAACAAAATATGGGGGGCACCACTCCTCCTGTGGTAATTGTGTATATTGTCAATATGCTCTGACTACGAATAAAGTGAAAATACCAGGTTCTCAAAAATATTATTATCTTCACTCTGTAACTAATTGTAATAGTGAGCAGATTGTGTACTGTATAATGTGTCCATGTAGTAAATACTATATAGGTCACACTAAGAGGAAGTTGAAAATCAGATTAGCTGAACATGTTAGTAATATTAGAAACCTGAGGAGTGATGCCCCCTTGGTTGCCCACTGGGAAGAAAATAAACATGCAATAGAGGACATTAGATGTATAGCATTGGTACAGATTCCTGTTTTGGATCGAGGTGGCAATGTAAGTGAAATTTTATTTAATATAGAACAACGCTTTATTTTTCAGTGGAGAACAGTAACGCCTCTAGGGTTAAACCTGGAGGTGGAATGGATTTGAAATGTTTACGTAAGAAAGAGGAGTGGCTAGATAATAGTATATATATCCGGTTTAGCCAGCTATAGAGAAACAAATGTCGTCATATCCTGTCAGCCCAGATGCGGAAATCAACCCGAGGGGTAAGTTGCCGAAGAAATTCTTATGATAAAAAGATAATTTAAAAGTGGATTAAAGGTGTGTATTTTTATATATAAAAATTGGAGGTGTAAAGACAAGTTGAAGTGATAAAGGAAGTGTATATATGTTTCATGTAGGTTGAAGGGTGCGGTTTTCCTGAAGAAGCTACGTGCGAAATGCGGTCTCGCATAGAGAACCGAGAGAACTCAAAGAACTGACTGGGAGAATATGTTGGTTTAGAAGGAGCTATTTTAGCTTGTGATTGCTGGGACTTCTTATTGCCAAAGATTAGAAGATGGAAGATTACGTCTAAAGGTTTCTTGATGGCGTTATTGTTTCTTCTGCTGCTACTTTTTTGAACAATATACTCATCGGTTTCGAACAGATCTGTTATAACATTCAAGGACATAATTGATTAATGGAAGGACTTTGAAATAGAAAAAGCCATTATGGAATGAATGCTGAGTAATATATTATTAATGTTCAATGTGTTCTATATGAGCAAGATTTGTCATTGGAATAGGAAGTCTTAACAACGTTAGTAACATTGGGGTATTGTATATGTATGTGATATGGGTGATAGTCTATGTCTTTTTATATAAAGTATTATATTGAGAAATATGAATAAAATGTAAAATTATTTAATAACAGTGAGTACAGGTTATTATAGATCGCCCCATCCTAAGCCACCCACCTCTAAGATGGCCGCCCTATCCTGGAGATGCCCACATCCAAGATGGCCACCATCTCCTCAGATGCCCATACCTTGTTCAAGCAGAAAACATGACATAACGGATATGGAAATGATATGCATTACAGGAAACTACTTCTGTTGGCCCTAAGATTGAACTACCTCATATTTTGCTTCTGGGCTCTTTTCTTGGCAGCTCATATTGACTATACTTTATAGATTTTCTGATGATGAAGATGTGAAATAATATACATCACATAACAATACCACTGTGTATAATGAGATTGAACTGTTTAGTAGTCTTTTGCCATTTTTAAATTGTGGTCTTATTTTGTTCAGCCCAGACATAAATAATATATATGAAGGTAATATATATTATGGGACAGCAATTCTGTTTATAATGGGACTGAATTCTATAATATTCACATGCTTTGAATTCTCTACCATGGTTTAGTTTCTCTATTATTGGTATTTTTAAAAATGATACAAGATGTGGAGATTCTAAATATTACTTGAAATTATTTCTGTTCATCACATGATTCCACTGCTGCTTTGATATCTTTGCATTGGCTTCCTAGTCATTGTTGAGCATTATTTAAGCTAGCTTGTTTTTAAAACTTTCAATGGCTCATCTCCAGACTACCTTTTAAAATTAATTTCTTTCCCTTATGTTCGTGGCTCATCTCAATCTAGAGATCCATTGCAATTGTTACTGCCATCTTTTCTAGGTGTAAAATATAAGAACATTTTGGAAATGTCTTTTTGCTATTTAGCCCCTCAATTTTGGCTTACTCTTCCTGTTGAACTTTGAAGTTCTTTTAGTTATCTGCAATTTTGTAAGAATCATATGATCTACCTGTTAAAATGTTTTCTGTCTTAACTGATTTATTCTTTATTTTCTGTTTTTTTTATTTTTAAAATTTTGTTACCCACTTTCAACCTCTGATAGTGGGAGTTGGCAGGATACAAGAGATAAAGAATTACTTCATTGATACTCTTTTTATACTTCTGATTATAAGATCTATGAAGGATCAGAACCAATGGCCCTCTTCAGTATGGAACACTAAGGGCTCTGTTTTTTTACTAAGCTGCATTATAGGTATGTTAGCATTTTTAGCACGTGTTAACCATGTACACGCCTACAATATTCCTATAGGCAACTACACAGTTAGCATGTGTGCTAATTGTAGGCGCGTTAAAAAGGGTAATGTGCCTTAGTAATCAGGGCCCTACATGTTTACATTTGAAATACAGGGGTTTTTTTTCCCCTGCTATTATACTCTCCAGCTTATTTTCGAAAGAGATCGCCGGCCATCTTCTGACACAAATCGGGAGATGGCCGATGATCTCCTGAATCCGGCATAATCGAAAGCTGATTTTGGCCGGCTTCAACTGCGTTCTGTCACGGGTCTGAGAAAGTTCAAGGGGGTAAGTCAGCACGGTAGTGAAGGTGGGACGGGGGCATGCATTTAGATGGCTGGCTTCGTCCGATAAAGGAAAAAAGAAAGCCGGCCTTGACGAGAATTTGGTCCACTTTATTTGGTCCCTTTTTTTTCAGGTCCAAGTCCCAAAAAAGTGCCCAAACTGACCAGATGACCAACGGAGGGAATCGGGGATCACCTCCCCTGACTCCCCCAGTGGTCAATAACCCCCTCCCACCCTCAAAAATACAACTTTAAAAACTTTTTTGCCAGCCTCTATGCCAGCCTCAAATGTCATACTCAGGTCCATCGCAGCAGTATACAGGTCCCTGGAGCAGTTTTAGTGGGTGCAGTGGACTTCAGGCAGGTGGACCCAGGCCCACCCCCCCCCCCCCCCACCAGTTACTCTTGTGGTGGAAAATGGGAGCCCTTCAAAACCCAGCCGAAACCCACTATACCCACATATAGGTGCCCCCCTTCACCCCTTAGGGCTATGGTAGTGGTGCATAGTTGTGGGGAGTGGGTTTTGGGGGGGCTCAGCACCTAAGGTAAGGGAGCTATGCACCTGGGAGCTATTTTAATTTTTTTTTTACTTTTTAGAAGTGCCCCCTAGGGTGCCCGGTTGGTGTCCTGGCATGTGAGGGGAAACAGTGCACTATGAATCCTGGCTCCTCCCATGACCAAATGCCTTGGATTTGGCCGGATTTGAGATGGCTGGCTTCGGTTTCCATTATGGGCAAAAACCGATGCTGGCCATCTCAAACCCGGCCATGTCTGACATTTGGCTGGCCCCAACTGTATTATCGAAAAAAAAGGTGGCCGGCCATCTTTTTCAAAATACGGTTGGCTCCATCCACTTGTGGAGCCAGCCCCGGAGATGGCCAGCGCTGTTTGAAAATGCCCCTCCATGTCACCAGCAGAGTGTCTCACCCTAGGCTTGTGCTTATCATGCTTCACAAACCTGTTGTTTTCAGGTGGTAGATCTTTTCTAGATCTGCTTTTTATTAGTTTACTAGGAAAAAAGGCCCGTTTCTGATACAAATGAAACGGGTGCTAGCAAGATTTTCCTCGGAGTGTGTATGTTTTACAGAGTGTGTGTGAAAGTGACTGTGTGATAGAGAGAGAGTGAATGTGTGACTGTGTGTGTATGATAGAGAGAGAGTGAATGTGTGAGTGTGTGTGATAGAGAATGTATGTGTAAGAATGAGAGTGTGTGCCAGGGGCCCCCTCCCTTCCAGTTCCAGGGTGGGCCCCCATGGGGCCCCATCCCTTCTTCCTCCCTCCCTCCTTCCTCCCTCCCAGTTCCAGGGTTATACCCTCCCTCGTCCCTCCCAGTTCCAGGTTGGCCGTGCTCCCCTCCCAGTTCCAGGGTGGCCGTCCCCCCTCCATGTCCCCCAGTTTCAGGGTGGCCCCCTCCCTCCCTGCCTCCCAGTTCCAGAGTGGCCCTCCTCCCTACCTCCCAGTTCTAGGGGTGGCCCTCCCCCCTACCTCCCAGTTCCAGGGTGGCCCTCCCAGTTTGGCCCCCCTCCCAGTTTGGAACCCCTCCCAGTTCGCCCCCCCCCCCCAAAGTTGCAGGTGGCCAGCGAAAAAGGAGACCCCACGGAGAGGCAGCTGAGCATTACTGTGCAGGATGCTGAGCTCTGGCTGTGCTTCAAGGAACTGACCAATCCTATTTAATAGAATGCACCTCCAACATTCTGAAGCCGAGAAACCTCGTGTGGTTGGCCACTTCAGGAGATGGATACAGAGAGCAGGAATGCTTCAGCCATGCAGCCAGCTTCAGAATGTTGGAGGTATGTTTAATTTTATAGGATATTTTCATTTTAAGGTAGATGCTATACACAATTTCAGAATTTTTTTATTTGCTCTTATTCGAATGACTAACTTGAAATTAATATCCATGAATGTCAATGGTCTCAATCACCCTGTGAAAAGAAAAAAATATCTTTGTATCTTAACGTAACCCTAGGCCCAGGAAAGAACTATGATCTTCAGGAAAATTCAGGGATTCACCAGGGACAACCAAATTACAAGAACACTCAAATCTTCCAGTATACTTTTCAGGTTAGATCTCATTTTGGGTGGTGGACTAAGTGAGAAATCCTGTCCACACTGTTACCTGGTGTGTGGAATCCGACAACAAAACAGAATTCTTTCCCACAATCAGAGGTCAGCCCTCCCAAAATTGATTATACATCAGCCCTTTCAAATATGTATGAAAAATTATCTTCACAATGATAAATGCTGGACCACAAGGTTTACAAGATAAATATCTCCACAAAATTATGTATGAGTGACCCACGTTCACTTTATTTTGATGAATAAAGGAGGCCCTATCCTGCCATTTTTGTAAGTCCTGCCCCCTCCTGAGCGTCAAACCTCCGGGAAAGTAAATCAGAGTGCCTTTTGTCTGTAGTCTGGCCAGGCGCTCTGAAGCTTTCTCAGGAGCAGGGTGAGGGATAAAAAAAAAACTCTACTAAACTCCTTGCTCACCTTAGGAGGATGAATAAGGAAGTTAGACTCAATTTTTTTTCTCAATTGAACTCAGTTCTCTCAAAACTTAAAAGAATCAAACCTACGACTTTGAAAGCTAATACTGTTTTTTTATTCTTATATTTTCAAATTGAGCTAAATATTCAACTATGTAATGTATAGACAAACTGTTTCTTTACAAATGTAATTCCACATTCAATTTTGGTTTACAGAACCATCTTCAGTTCAAGTAAGTATTTTATTAACTCTCACTTTTGCTTTAAGCAAATTCAGACTGACAAAGTTTTCGTTTAGGATTGGCACTTATCTGCAGTAGATCAATCTGTAGCCAGTTAGAGCAGATTCTTTCTTGCGTGGGGCCCTTGTAGAAATCTTTGGTGTAGGATGCTCCACGGGTTTCTTCTCCCTAAACCTCACTTAAAAAAATAACACAAACTGGGAGGCAAAACCCTAAACTCCCTATATTTATTCCAGAATAAACTCCTTCCTGGGTGACATGCAATTAGTGCATAATACTGTGGCCACATACACTAATTAAAATAAAATAAGTCAAAGGGATTTCTCTCTGCAAAACCTATTTCTCACTGTGTGTCCCTATTCTAAAGTGCTGCAGCAGGCTCTGGCACTGCACTCAAGCACCTCACAAGGTCACATTCCATAATCAGTTAGCACTCCAACATTCCAGCCCACAGACCTTACATAAAGTCAGCACATTTCCCCTTATAACAGAGCTGGATTTTTCTTTAACTTTTCTTTAACTTCATAAACCCCTATTTCAGATCACTGTCACACCACACTCCTTTCACACAGACGTAGCTTTAAAATTTCCTTTCTCTCAGATTAAACTCACCTACAAACTCCCCTCAGACACCCCTTTAACTTCCACACTCTCCCCAGACCTCCTTATCATTTCCCCCAATTAGTACCTGTGCCAATCAAAAATCACAGTCCCTCTCACTCTCACCAGTCACCCACAGCCAGTGTCTCCACTGTCTTCCCCGACATTTATATCTTCCTTAAAGAAAACTTCAAATTATTCCTCTCCCTATCACAGATCATCACCATACGTCCTCTCACTTCCAGTGCTCTTCATCTGTTTCTTCTGCCCAACTTTCACACTCAAACATACATATATCCTCTTCATCTGTTTCTGCCCAACTTCCAACTGACCAGCAAGCTGTCGCCAAGGCAACCAGGTCTCAACTGTTGTTCCATGGTGATGTCACTTTAGAACCCGTATTTTTTTCTCTGGAGGAGCCTAGTCAAGATTATTTTAACCCCTAGGGTTACATTCGTCCGAGCCAGGTAAAAAAAAAAATGTACACAGTGAACATTTTTTAAAATCATTACACCAACTCCATATCCTCCCACATCTCTCTACATAATAACATTTCTTTTTTTTAACCATGCCCACCATAGTGACATTTACAATTCAAGTAATGATACGTTCTCATAAGTTTTACATATAACTATTTTTTTCACCTCCTTTAGAGTTTTCTTGTAAGGCTATGCCCAGGCAATCCCCAGATCCTCCATCAGAGCTCTCACCTGGGCCAGCAAATACTTTTTCCTCTTCTTAAAGTCATAATAGATCTTTTTATTCTGTTCTTTCATCCTCATCTCTATCTCACCTTCCCATGACGCCCACTGAGATAATTTCACTTTGGCACAACTGCATTCTCCCAACTCTTTCCATCTCACAATGCAGGAAGTGAAAACTAATTATCGTCTCAGACCACATCTCTGAATAATTTTCCACTTTTCTCTTCTTCCCTTTTTTCTTTATTATAGTTGGTACTTTTGTTGCGGTTTTCCTTAACTTATTCTTACATCTATGCCCATTCCCTTGCTGTTTCTTTTCTAATAATAAGGGCTGGTTCGGCATCAAATGGTTTTTCCATTTACCATCTTCTTTGTTAACCATGTCTTCTTTCAAATTTCCGGATTCTACAGGCTTCTAATTCTTGAGGTTCACCTCCTCTACATTGGCTATATTTTCATCAACCCCACTCTTATCCATGGGCATTTCTTCTGATACATCCAATGGACTCATCTGTTCCATTATTGGCTCTTCCTGTGACTTCATCTCTTCCGTTTTTAAATTCTCCTCCCAGAGACAAGGAGAACTTTCATGAAGCTGCTCTTCAGCAGTACAGTCTCCATTTTCTACTGCTACTTCTAACAATAGCTCTTCAGATGACTCTTCTGATGACAATTCTGAAATCTCTTCCTGCCTGGAAACTTGTACCACTTCTTCTCTCAACTGTGCTATTTGTTCCACAGGCATGTTATTGATTTTTGTTGACACAGTTCTCTCAACTGACTGTATCACATCAGTCTTTTCTTCTTCCTCCTCAGCAACTGTCAGATCACTCTCACAGTCCTATTTTTCTTCACTCTTTTTCTTCTGTTCTTCTGCCAGCATATTCAATGATTCTTGTATCACATTCAGTTTTTCTTCCAACATTTTAAATTGTTGCATCCTTTCATCACTCTGTTGAACCTCCGCAGTTCTATAAATCTGATACCACCATATTGGCTTGAGACTTGGGGAACACTCTCTTCCTGGATTAGGAACTGGACTTCTTCGTTGCTCAGGATTTGGGCTCTGCTCACATTCTCTTCCTGGACCTGGACCTATTTGTTGCTCAGGATTCAGGTTTTGCTCATGCCATCTCCAGGCACTTTCAGCCCTTTGTCCTCTCCCATTGTGGAAGTCTTGTTCCTCCTTGATCTCAACCATACAGTAACGGTGAATATGCCCTGTAATCCCACACCTGTAGCAGATTTTGGCCTGCTTCTTCCATTTGTCACAGTAGGAGAGCGGTATTCTCTTTTCCTTGAAACGTTCCTGATGACACCATTCACTTTTGTTCCTCTTCCAGAGTTCTTCTTGCTGCTCCTCCCTGTCCATTACCTCTCTGATGAGGGCCCATAACTTTGCAAACTGGTCTGCCATCACTGTACCCAGGAGTGAACTCTGATCTTCAGGAAAATTCAGGGATTCACCAAGGACAACCAAATTACAAGAACACTCAAATCTTCCAGTATACTTTTCAGGTTAGATCTCATTTTGGGTGGTGGACTAAGTGAGAAATCCTGCCCACACTGTTACCTGGAATCCGACAACAAAACAGAATTCTTCCCTCAATCAGAGGTCAGCCCTCCCAAAATTGATCATACATCAACCCTTTCAAATATGAATGAAAAATTATCTTCACAATGATAAATGCTGGACCACAAGGTTTACAAGATAAATATCTCCACAAAATTATATATGAGTGATCCACGTTCACTTTATTTTGATGAATAAAGGAGGCCCTATCCTGCCGACTACGCCATTTTTGTAAGCCCCGCCCCCCTCTCAGGCAGTTCAGATCTGATGAAGTGAATCAGAGCACTTTATATCAGTAGCCATGCCAGTGACTCTGAATCTCCTGCCAGAGCAGGGTGAGGGATATAAAAAAACTTATCTCCTTACTTACCTTAAGAAGGCAAGCATTACTATGACAGTCTGACAGGGTGGGAGGATGGGGGTGGGTAGGAGGTATGCATGGGGACATAAAAGCATATCATTGATATTCTAACAGGATGGGTGTGGATAGGGTGAGGGGTAGGGTGATCAACAGAGAAATACAGCTTTATGGTTTATAATGGGCTAGGAACCCCAGATCCTTGTTAAGTCCTTTCTGTTGGGTGTTGAAATATTCAATAGAAAACGGGAAGAAAGATCTGATTCTTTTCAGCTTCCATAATCCAGGTAACATCATTAATATGTTGTTTATTTGAGTAGTAAGAATCATCTTTATGGCGTCCAGTCTGCCCCACCATGAAAGATGTAGTGGAGATCATTTCTGCGTTGCCTCTTGCCTTTTAGTTGTAAGGGAGACCAATGAAAATTTGCCGTATCTATATCAATAAGAGTGGTACTCTTATTCAGGGGCATTACTTCAGATTTGTCCCAATTTATCTTATATCCAGAAAATTTGGAAAAAGAATCTACTGTGTTGACTAATTCTGCTATACAGCAATTTGGTTCAGATAGAAAAAGAATCAAGTCATCTGCACATGCTTCTAACTTATGCCGGGGTTTACTAAGCCGCTAGCGCATCTGGCTGTTTCGGCAGTGCTGCGCAGAAGCCGTTAGTGCAGCTTAGTAAACAAACCCTTTAGTATTGTTAATTGTTAATTATAGGTTGGTAATAAAGAATTTTAATCCATTGAAGCCATGTTAAACCAATCTATAGTTTTTGAAACTATAGATTGGTTTAACATGGGTTCAATGGATTAAATGTGGTCAAACACTTTTTCTACATTAAGTGAGAGGGCAACCATAGGAGATTTTTGGTTTCTGGCTATATGATTTAAATCACATTATCACCAATAAATCTACCTTGCATAAAACCTACCTAATTTTCTGCTATTAAAGTTCCAAGCTTTTTGTTTAGCCATAATGCCAGTAATCCTATATAATAATTCTCACCTCCAACGTTCTATTCGTCTTGCTGACTGAGACCGTGGCTCCTTGGTCTGCTAGGCTCCGTAGATCAGGCTGTTCTGTGCATGTGTCGCCCCCCCCCCCCCCCAGCCGGACGTCATGTAGAATGCCAGAGACGGAGGAGGAGGGGCAAAAGGGACAGGGCACAGGGGCAGAGGTGGAGTTTCACACACAAACAGAAGCATTGAGGGTCGGAGTAGCCCAGCGCGTTGCCACCAATACAAGAACCCGGGTTCGAGCGCGTGGCTTAGCACAGTCGAGTTGCGTTGCTACCTGCACTTGGGAAACTCCGTGGTTGACGGTGACCGACGTCAGAGACGGAGGAGAAGGGGCGAAAGGGACAGGGCACAGGGGCTGAGGCAGAGCTTCACAGAGAAACAGACACGTTGAGGGACGGAGTAGCCGACCGTGTCGCGACCAATAGAAGAACCCGGGTTCGAGCGTACGGCTTAGCACAGTCGAGTTGCGTTGGGACCTGCACCTGGGAAACTCCGTGGTTGACGGAGACCGGGACCGTTTCACTGAAACCGGGAGGGAGACTGCCTGAACGTGGGAGGCAGCGAGGGAGGGAGCGAGGGAGGCTGCCTGAACATGGGAGGGAGCGAGGGAGGCTGCCTGAATGTGGGAGGGAGGGAGGGAGGAAGTTAGCCAGCCTGAATGTGGGAGGGAGGGAATCGAGGGAGCCAGCCTGAACGTGGGAGGGAGGGAGCAAGGGAGCCAGCCTGAATGTGGGTGGGAGGGATCCTGAACGTGGGTGGGAGCCTGAACGTGGGTGGGTGGGAGGGACGGACCCTGAAAGGCGGAGGGAGGGGGGGATGACGACCCTGAAAGGCGGAGTGAGGAGGGGACGACGACCCTGAAAGGTGGAGTGAAGGGGACGACGACCCTGAAAGACGGAGGGAGGGGGACGGACCCTGAAAGGCGGAGGGAGTGGGGGACGACGACTCTGAAAGGCGGAGTGAGGGGGGACGACGACCCTGAAAGGCGGAGTGAGGGGGGGGACGACCCTGAAAGGCGGAGGGAGGGGGGGCGACGAACCTGGAACTGGGAGGGGAGGGGAGGGAGGGAGGGGGAAGAGAGGGGAGGGGTAGAGGGAGGAGGGGAAAGAGAGGGGAGAGAAGATGGAGGAGGGGAGGGGAGAGGGAGGAGGAGGGGAGAGGGAGGAATGGGAGAGAGGGAGAAGGGGGGAAAGGGGGGAGAGGGAGGAAGGGGGAGGGGGAGAGAGGGAGGAGGAGTAGGGGGGAGAGAGGGAGGGGGGAGGGGAGGGGGGCCCCTGCCGTACACTTTCATTCTCACACATACACTCTTATTCTCACACACACACTCTCATTCTCACACACACACTCTCTCTCTCTCACACACACTCTCTCCCAGACAGTCTCACTCTATGTCACACACACACACACTCGCACATTCATTCACTCTCTCTCTCTCTCTCTCTCACACAGTCACTCTCACACACACTCTCTCAAACAGACACGCTCTGAGGAAAACCTTGCTAGCGTCCGTTTCATTTGTGTCAGAAACAGTCCCTTTTTACTAGTTTAGTAATAATTTTGTAATCAATGCCAGGTTTAGGAATTGGTATAACATTCGCTTCAGCAAAATTTCATTGTTTTTCTAGATATAAATCTAATAAATTGAAAACTTTAATAATGGCGTGAGGAGTATTTTGAAATGTTTACAAAATTCAGAAGTGAGACCATCCAGTCCGAGATCTTAGTTAGAAGAAAGAGAGTTAATAACCAATGCCACTTTTCCATCAATGAGTTTCCCTAGATCAGATTGATCCTTAGAAGTTAAGGTAGGGCGGTTAATTTTTGCCAGAATGGTTTGCACTTCTGATGAATAGTTAGTAGTTTCTAAGTTAAATAAGGAAGGGAAAAAAAGAAGAAAATGCATTTCCAATACATTTTTGATCAGTAACAGTACCTTTGTCGTGGAAATGAATAGAGGTTATTCTATCTTTTGATTTTTGCTTTTGAGATAATTGGCAAGTGATTTACCAGCTTTATCATCACCAAAATAGCAACCCGATTTCTCAGTAAAGATATCGTGACCTGCTCGTTTAGTCAGAAGTTTGTTATATGTATATTTTAGATTGATAAGAGAGAGATATTTAGAATTAGTTGGGTATAAAATGTGCTGTTTTTCTAAACTACTGATCTCATGCTAAAGACTTCATTATCAGAAGTTCTTGTTTTCAATTCCAAATAGAGTAGCCTCTGAGTGAAGCCTTATAGGCCTCCCATATTAATATTATGCCGCTGTTTTCATGTAGATTATTAGATAGAAATTCTGTCAGAAAAGTTTCAATTTTTTTGGTAAAATCCAAATATGTTAAAAGATTATTGTTAAATCTCAATTGAGAATTACCCTTATCTTTGATGGAAATATCTAGCAATAATGTGATGGCCGCACGATCAGAAATAAGAATAGGGAGTATCTCACTTTTCAAGTCATTGGAGATTAATTTGGTTAGCAATAGAAATCAAACAAAATAAAACATGGAAAAGAAAATAAGATGATACCTTTTTTTATTGGACATAACTTAATACATTTCTTGATTAGCTTTCGAAGGTTGCCCTTCTTCGTCAGATCGGAAATAAGCAAATGTGCTAGCTGACAGTGTATATAAGTGAAAACATTCAAACATTACTATGACAGTCTGACAGGGTGGGAGGATGGGGGTGGGTTGGAGGTATGCATGGGGACATCAAAGCATATCATTGATATTCTAACAGGATGGGTGTGGATAGGTGAGGGGTGGGGTGATCAACAGAGAAATACAGCTTTATGGTTTATAATAGGCTAGGAACCTCAGATCCTTGTTAAGTCATTTCTGTTGGGTGTTAAAATATTCAATCATTCTGACTTCAAAGGTCTTACGTTCTTGTATGGTTTTAAAGGACTGGGGCGTGTTTATCGGCCGAGGAGAGATAGGCGCCCTTGGCCGATAATGGAAAAAAGAAGAGCAGCAGAAGCGAGAATTTGGGCCGCTTTTTTTGGACCCTTTTTTTTCACGAACAACTCCCCAAAAAGTGCCCCAACTGCCCAGATGACCACCGGAGGGAATCGGGGATGACCTCCCCTGACTCCCCCAGTGGTCACTAACCCCTCCCACCAAAAAAAAAGAACTTTAAAAACTTTTTTTTGCCAGCCTGAAATGTCATACCAGCTCCATGACAACAGTATGCAGGTCCCTGGAGCAGTTGTTAGTGGGTGCCGTGGACTTCAGGCAGGTGAACCCAGGCCCATCCCCCCCCCCCCCCACCTGTTACACTTGTGCTGGTAAATGGGAGCCCTCCAAACCGCCCCCAAAACCCACTGTACCCATATCAAGGTGCCCCCCTTCACTCATAAGTGCTATGGTAATGGTGTAGAGTTGTGGGGAGTGGGTTTTGGGGGGGATTTGTGGGGCTCAGCACCCAAGGTAAGGGAGCTATGGACTGGGAGGTATTAAAATTTTTTTTAATTGTTACAAGTGCCCCCTAGGGTGCCCGGTTGGTGTCCTGGCATGTGAGGGGGACCAGTGCACTACCAATCCTGGCCCCTCCCACGACCAAATGCCTTGGAGTTGTTTGTTTTTGAGCTGGGTGCCTTCGGTTTCCATTATCGCTGAAAAACGATAGCGTCCAGCTCAAATCCGCCCAAATCCGATGCATTTGCCCGGCACCAACCGTATTATCAAAACAAAAGATGGACGCCCATCTTTTTCGAAAATACGGTTTGTCCCACCCCTTCATGTACCCGTCCTCAGGGATAGACGCCCATGGAGATGGGCGTTCGCGTTTGATTATGCCCCTCATTGGCTACCAATCAAAGTCAGAACCTGGATGCCAAGTTCCAAGTCTAAATACAGACATCCATCTTTTTGATCATGGACATCCTTTGCTTTCCTGTAATAAGAGCTAGACATACATATTTTGGCCCCTCCCTAGTCCCAATCAAATGCACCCAGACCACTTCCCCTTGTCATATGGATGTACTGCAGTCATAGACGTCCATATTCTGGCTTTATAAAAAATCAGTATTTGGACATCTATGCAATATGGATGGTTTTCAGATGTCCATAACACAAATAGAGCTTCTAAAATAACCACCATATTCAACAGTGCTCCCTGTTTAATTAGTGCCAATGAATATATGCCTGACTGGCGATCACTTCCCCGACTATCCATTTACAGTTAGGACTGCTATTCAGCAGCTCTAATTTTAAATGAATAACCCAAAGTATCTGTTTAGTGGCTCAACAGTGCTGGTAAACATAAGAGCCAGGTCTGCTTTTGCCCCTTCTCTTTTTCTAGACATAAAAATGTGGCTGTTTCCTTGGGCAATTTTCAAAGTGAGAGTATGTATGCATTTTCATTTTCAAATTAGTTAGAGTTTACATAGAGCAGAGTGCAGGAAAGCTCTTCTAAGTTATCCAGATAACGGTGTCATTATCCCCTCTATTCTATACATGGCAACTAAATTTGCACACCAAAATCGATCAACAAGCCCTCAACTAGCAATAATTGGGTGCCAAAAGTCAATTGGCAAATGGCTACGTGCTATTCTGTAAGACTTGGCACCTAACTCATAACATGTACCTAAATAGGGGGCATAGCCAGGGGGGCATGCTAGAGGCATTCCAAAATGTTGCAAGTGGAATTACAGAATTCCCCCAAAGCATACCTAAGTTGGGCACTGACATTTACACCTGCCCAAAAAATTAGGTGCTGGATCCACATCGAATGCTATTCTTTTTTTAACTTTGAATTTTTATTGACATAACATCTCAAACATAACAACGAGCCATTGGCTCCAGCACATGACAATGCAACAATTTAATTTTTATTTTAACATTATGCTTATAACCCTTTTATCCCCCCTATTCCCCCCGCCCTTCCCCTCCTCACCCTCCCCCCCACTAACCCCTCAACAACTGATTCCCCCAACAGCCCAAACCCCCCCTAAACCCCCTCAATATCTGTTAGATGAATCCATTCAGGTGCCTCTGGATTATATCTCCCCTTACGCTTATCAGTCAATTTTTCCAACTCTATAATGGTTTTAAATTTCTCAGCCCAATTACCTACAGTTGGCCAAGCGGACTTTTTCCAATGCATTGCAATAGTGGTTTTTGCGGCGGCTAACCCCATTCTCTTGAATCTCTGTTGCCATCTCTTTCCCCTCTGGTTCCCCCACCCCAGGAGGCACCATTTAGGATCACATGGAAAAGTACCTTCTAGAACTTTAGACAACCTATCCGTTATATCTTTCCAATAAGGTTGAATCAAACTGCACCCCCACCAAATATGAAAAAAAGTTCCCGTCTCCCTTCCACATCTCCAACAGCTATCAGAAGCCTCAGGGAACATTCTTTTAATTCTATCAGGTGTATAATACCATCTGCTCAGCACTTTATACACATTTTCTTTAATAAGCAAACACACCGAGGCTTTCTTGACTTCCAAGCATACCCTCCTCCATTCTGCCTCCGAAACATCCTGATTCAAGCCCTTTCCCCATGCCTCCATATAGGTCATTTTCATAAAACTCTGCCCCCTGAGGTGTCCATATATCCGTGAAATTCCTTTCCCCCATTTATCCATATCCCCCCATACCTTTTCAAATTCCTCTTGGTCTTTGAATTCCTCCCTGGCCCATTTCTCTGTACTAATAAAGTGTTTGACCTGCATGTACGCATATAAATCGGACTCTACTAACCTGTAGTTCTTCAGATGTCTGTGTTCGACCCTCATCTAAGCACTCATGAAACCGTATGAGCCCTTTTTGAAACCAATTTTGGAATACCTTATTTTCCCTTCCCCCCGGGAACCCGGATTCCTGTGTGAGCCATGCATATGTAGATCTATTCCCTGTCCCTCTTACCTTCCTTTTCAGCCTCCCCCACACCATGAAGAGATGAGATACAAAAGGATTCAGCGTAAGGCCCTTATATGTCTGCTCTGGGACTGAGGCCCACAGCAGACCATCTAGCTTTCCTTCCCTAACAAACATTTGCTCTAGCCTAGTAATTGGAGATGTCTACTTTACTCCACTCCCCTATCTGTTTTAATTGGGCTGCCCAGTAGTACCACTGCACATTTGGCATCCCTCTCCCCCCCCCCCCCCCCCCTCTTCCACAAGATTTTTTTCGACACAAAGGTCCCTATATCTGACTGTAGTTTTAAAATTTCCCTTCTGGGTACTAATATTGACAGTGTCTGAAATAGAAAAAGCAATCTGGGTAAAATGTTCGTTTTTACTACCGCTATTCTCCCCCACCATGACCAGGGGCGTAGCTACGGGTGGGCCTGGGTGGGCCCAAGCCCGCCCAATCTTGCCTCAGGCCCGCCCAATTTATTTTGATAGGTGCAGGTTATCAGTGGGAGTATACAACCTTTCTGTCGCGGCTCAACCACATGCTATTAGGCAGCCCGCACTGCAGCCAGAAGCTCTCCTCTGGTCCTCCTCCTACTGTACCTGCCTTTTTTTTTTAGTGCGCCAAAGTATGGGTCCTGATCCGGAAGTCCGTCATGCGTCGGCCGTTCTAACATGGCACCATGAACATGCCCGCCCCACACCACTACAGACCATTCGGTTTCACTCTGCCTGGTCTTGCCTGCCCCGCGCCCCCTGCACACAAAGGCGTCGAAGCAGCACATGGGAAAGCCTGCCAGCTGCTGCTAGTGTTGCAGCTCCTCTACAGTTGGATCAAGATCAGCATTTGTTGATCCAGGCACAAGAGACCCAATCTTGACTCAGGCAACAAAGTGCACAGCCTTTCTGCCGTGGCAGCCGGCAGTTCTCCCTGAACTCGTCCTCCTCTCTGCCTAAATGGGGTTTTTTTTTTTTGGGGGGGGGGGGGAGGTTTAGTGCAGTGCACCATGGGTCGGGTTCAGCTGCACCGGATTGCAGAAGACTCCCATGACACAAGGCGGAAGCACTGCATGCAGCAAGCCCACACCGCTATGGCCTCAAGTTCCTTCCCCCACCCCCCGCAGTGCATACGATGGAGCCGCACACAGTGCTGAATGGGAAGGCTTCCGGCTCTGTTGCGGCATGGCTCCTCATCTCCACGCTGCCAAGTCATGGGTGCTGGACCGGGACCCTCGCTGGATGTGTCGCGTGCCCGCCCATGCGGGACGCGCTCTCGAGGTCCTTTGCATACCTTCCGGCTTCTTCCCCGGGAGCGCGGGGTTTGTGAGTCCTTAAGGCCAAATCACCCTCCAGGTAGAGAGGAGACAAAACTGGACCGGAACTCCGGACTGGATTTCTACACCGGAACACTCGGAACTGGAACGCACCGGACAGGTGCGCACTGGAGTGGGGCCCGCTGGACTGGACACACTGGAGTGGCCCCACTGGACAGGAACATACCGGAGTGAAACCCGCTGGACTGGAACACACTGGAACGGAACTGGAACACCCTGGACCTAAGCTTCACCTACACTTGACTGCCTCCCCCTCGGGTTGAGCCCTCAGGTTCTGGCAGCCGGTAGGACTTACAGGAACAACAGGAAGGAAGGTCCAGGGGTGCCCCCTGGCACCTAGGCGAAGGCAAGGCAGACAAGCAGGAACTGTCCGGGTTCTGGCAGTCAGCAGAAATCAACACAATGACTAGTAGACTGTACCCAGGCTAATAGGAACGCTATACCCAGGCAACCAGTCATACACAGGTACATACACAGAGCAAAAACTCAGGAGACTTAGAAAAGCTATACACCAGCTAACAATAAAGCTGTGCCCAAGCTAACAAGTCAAACACTGGAAACAGACACAGAGCAAACTCAGAAGACTTCGTAAAGCTACACACCAGCTAACAACAAAGCTGTGCCCAAGCTAACAAGTCATGCCCTGGAAACATACACAGAACAAACTCAGGAGACTTAGTAAAGCTATACACCAGCTAACAACAAAGCTGTGCCCAAGCTAACAAGTCATACACTGGAGACATACACAGAGCAAACTCAGAAGACTTAGTAAAGCTATACACCAGCTAACAACAAAGCTGTGCCCAAGCTAACAAGTCATACACAGGAAACAAACACAGAGAACTAGCAGAGCTAGACACAGAAGGGTAGGAAACCCAAAGAGCAATAAACACAGAAGGGCAGAAACCCTGCAGAGCTATAAACACAGAAGGGCTGGAAACCCACAAGCGATAAACACAGAAGGGCTGAAAACCCACAGAAGGGTAGGAGACCCACAGAGCAAATAAATACAGAAGGGCTGGAAGCCCACAGAACAATAGACAAGGAAAGCAAACGGTGCTAACAGCACACTAACCTCGGGACCTAAGGCACTGCAGAGGAAATGGCAATGCAAAGGCCAGGACTGTAGTTTCCAAGTCACTAATAAAGCCCCTCAACACCAGAGCCACAGGTGCAGCAATCACCTTGCAACCAAACAGAGGCTTGACACTCAGAGCAGGCATCCCATAGAAAGTAACAGCGGGAGCCATCTTGGATACTGGCAGAGACGAAGAGGCGGCAGCCATCTTGGAAGAGGCATAGCCCACACAGGTGAGGTTCAGTAGGGCAATCAGCACACAGAGCCAGAGAGAAACTAAGACAGAGACAGAGACAGAGACAAGCAGAAGCCAGCACAGCCACTGACTCCCTGAAACAGGGTAAGTATGAGGGTAGTCACGGCCATAGTCGTGACAGTACCTCCCCCTCAAGACCCCCCTCCCGGTCCCCACAGGGGATTCAGGTGTCCAAGGGTAAGTGTGGTGAAACCTCCTGATGGGCTTCAACACACCAACATGAATCACTGGACTGGCAGTAGCAAGCACAACTGGAACTTGAAAAGAGGAGTGGCCCTTGAAACCAGGAAGTCTTTTTGGGCAACCACTATGCCGGCTTAGAGTCTGAGATGCAGCATCTTGGCTGGAACTGGAACTCGGAGCAGGCTCAGCATCTTGGCTGGAACTGGAACTTGGAGCAGGTGTAGCATCTTGGCTGGAACTGGAACTCGGAGCAGGCTCAGCATCTTGGCTGGAACTGGAACTCGGAGCAGGCTCAGCATCTTGGCTGGAACTGGAACTTGGAGCAGGCTCAGCATCTTGGCTGGAACTGGAACTTGGAGCAGGTGCAGCATCTTGGCTGGAACTGGAACTCGGAGCAGGCTCAGCATCTTGGCTGGAACTGGAACTCGGAGCAGGCTCAGCATCTTGGCTGGAACTGGAACTTGGAGCAGGTGCAGCATCTTGGCTGGAACTGGAACTCGGAGCAGGCTCAGCATCTTGGCTGGAACTGGAACTCGGAGCAGGCTCAGCATCTTGGCTGGAACTGGAACTTGGAGCAGGTGCAGCATCTTGGCTGGAACTGGAACTCGGAGCAGGCTCAGCATCTTGGCTGGAACTGGAACTCGGAGGAGATTCAGCTGCAAGGCTGGGCGCCCCCCTCTGGCCGGACTGGGACGTCTCTCTAACATTAGCTTCAGGCAGCGTCTGCCGAGCAGGGTTCAAGAGGAGACGGCCCTGGGATCCCCAGAGCATGCTAGCAGGCTGAAATGCAGAAAATGGGTTTCTCCGGGCCCCAAGCCGTTGAACACATCTTCTCTCAGCTATTGCTTCGGACTGAACAGGAGCTGAACCGGGACTGGGACCCGGACTACAATCAGAGTCTTGACTGGAGCGGGAACTCTGGACAGGAGCTGAACCGGGACCGGGACCCGGACTGGTATCAGAAGCTTGACTGGCAGGGCCCCTCAAACTGGACTCAGGAGCTTGGCTGGGAGCGCCCCGCGAACTGGACTTTAACTGAGGCTTGACAGAACACACCCTTTGGACAGGGATCGGAGGCTCGAGCGGAAGCGCCACTCGAACTGGCCTTCGGAGCGTGATTGGAGGTGCCCTCTGGACTGGAAGCGGAGGTGCCACCTGAACCACTCTGTGGACTGGCACCGGAGGCTTGATTAGAAGCCCCCCTCGCACTGGACTCAGTGGCTGGACTGGACGGGTCACTTGGACAAGAACTGGAGACTTGACCCGGAGTGCCACTTGCATAGGCCTTGGAGACTCCATCGAAGGCTTCCCTCGGACTGGACTCGGAGACTTCAAAGGGCGTGCCACTTGAACGAGGACAGGAGGCTCGGTCAGCTGTGCCACTCGAACAGGAATCGGAGGTTCAATTTGCAGCGTCCCTCGGACTGGACTCAGAGGCTTGACTGGGAGCGCTACCTGAACTGGAATCGGAGGCTCAGTATGAAGCACCCCCTGGACTGGATTCAGGGACCTAGGTGTCGGCCCTTCTTGGACTGGAATCAGAGGCTTGGTACGCCGTCTCACTTGGCCGGACCTCATGGACCTGCATAGAACCGTCCCTCGGGCTGAACTCAGAAGCTTAGCTGGCGGCTTCACTCGAACAGGATTCGAAGGCTCTGCTTGAAACCCTCCTCGGACTGGACTCAGCGCTGGTGGACTGTAATCCTGAATAGGAACTAACCCGCTATGGTACCGCAGGCTGCTCTGCTGAGGGGGCCTGAGCGGAGGAATTCCCCGGCGTCTTCTTTCGGCCTCAGCCTCCGGAGTATCCCGCAGAGCTGGCTCCTCCAGAAGTCTGAGGCGGTAATCCCAGAGCGAGATAGCAGGATTCATGTCAGAAACTGGGCTATGGCGGACCAGACGCCACCAGAGACGCTTTCTTTCAGCTGCTGCTTCAGGAGTATCCTTCAGGGCAGGATCAGACAAAAGTATTTCCCGGTAATCATGGAGCGTCAAAACAGGGTTCAGAGAAAAAATTGGGTTGTAGAAATCCACACCATAATCAGGAACTGCACTGGTGCTGGACCCTGGATTGTCCACAGGGAACGAAGCTGTGGACAGGTAGCCAACCTGGACGGCTGATCTTGCCGGACTCATGGCCTTTGCATTCTGTCGCGTGCCCGCCCATGCGGGACGCGCTCTCGAGGTCCTTTGCATACCTTCCGGCTTCTTCCCCGGGAGCGCGGGGTTTGTGAGTCCTTTAAGGCCAAATCACCCTCCAGGTAGAGAGGAGACAAAACTGGACCGGAACTCCGGACTGGATTTCTACACCGGAACACTCGGAACTGGAACGCACCGGACAGGTGCGCACTGGAGTGGGGCCCGCTGGACTGGACACACTGGAGTGGCCCCACTGGACAGGAACATACCGGAGTGAAACCCGCTGGACTGGAACACACTGGAACGGAACTGGAACACCCTGGACCTAAGCTTCACCTACACTTGACTGCCTCCCCCTCGGGTTGAGCCCTCAGGTTCTGGCAGCCGGTAGGACTTACAGGAACAACAGGAAGGAAGGTCCAGGGGTGCCCCCTGGCACCTAGGCGAAGGCAAGGCAGACAAGCAGGAACTGTCCGGGTTCTGGCAGTCAGCAGAAATCAACACAATGACTAGTAGACTGTACCCAGGCTAATAGGAACGCTATACCCAGGCAACCAGTCATACACAGGTACATACACAGAGCAAAAACTCAGGAGACTTAGAAAAGCTATACACCAGCTAACAATAAAGCTGTGCCCAAGCTAACAAGTCAAACACTGGAAACAGACACAGAGCAAACTCAGAAGACTTCGTAAAGCTACACACCAGCTAACAACAAAGCTGTGCCCAAGCTAACAAGTCATGCCCTGGAAACATACACAGAACAAACTCAGGAGACTTAGTAAAGCTATACACCAGCTAACAACAAAGCTGTGCCCAAGCTAACAAGTCATACACTGGAGACATACACAGAGCAAACTCAGAAGACTTAGTAAAGCTATACACCAGCTAACAACAAAGCTGTGCCCAAGCTAACAAGTCATACACAGGAAACAAACACAGAGAACTAGCAGAGCTAGACACAGAAGGGTAGGAAACCCAAAGAGCAATAAACACAGAAGGGCAGAAACCCTGCAGAGCTATAAACACAGAAGGGCTGGAAACCCACAAGCGATAAACACAGAAGGGCTGAAAACCCACAGAAGGGTAGGAGACCCACAGAGCAAATAAATACAGAAGAGCTGGAAGCCCACAGAACAATAGACAAGGAAAGCAAACGGTGCTAACAGCACACTAACCTCGGGACCTAAGGCACTGCAGAGGAAATGGCAATGCAAAGGCCAGGACTGTAGTTTCCAAGTCACTAATAAAGCCCCTCAACACCAGAGCCACAGGTGCAGCAATCACCTTGCAACCAAACAGAGGCTTGACACTCAGAGCAGGCATCCCATAGAAAGTAACAGCGGGAGCCATCTTGGATACTGGCAGAGACGAAGAGGCGGCAGCCATCTTGGAAGAGGCATAGCCCACACAGGTGAGGTTCAGTAGGGCAATCAGCACACAGAGCCAGAGAGAAACTAAGACAGAGACAGAGACAGAGACAAGCAGAAGCCAGCACAGCCACTGACTCCCTGAAACAGGGTAAGTATGAGGGTAGTCACGGCCATAGTCGTGACAGGATGTGATCAACAGCAGCCTTTGTTCATTGTTGATGGATTCACCCCCTCCCCCCCCCCCCCCCCCCCAGCAGCACCTTCCTGGGGCCTCACACAACACACAGGCAGGAACCAGCACAGTGCTCTGTTGTACCACCTGCCAACATGAGCAAGCAGCTGCCCAGGTAAAATAAATATATTTTAAATGTTATTTTTAAACATAAAGTGTAACTGAAATGCTGGCTGGTGGGGGCTTCTGGGTAGGGGTGAACTTCTCATTGGGCAAAAAAGGTATATTTATTTTTTTTATATTTAATGCCATGGGTAGGGTAGGGGGGTAGAACAGGGCTGACACTAGGCTACAGAAATGTTTACCATTATAGTAGACTTTGCCATTATAGTAGACTTATGTAATAGACTTATGTCTGGTCAAGTTTGATATGGCATAATGTAACTATTGTTTTTTTTCCATTAAGTATGTATGTGGTTTATGTTGATGCAGGGCAGCTGTTGGGCAGACTACTTAGAAATCCATCAAAAAGTGCATTCTAAGGCCTTATTTTGTAGGATCCCAAGAAACGCTACTCTTACTTATATACATAGTGCCCACCCATATTAGCTCTGGGCCCACCCAAAAAGTCAGGTCTGGCTACGCCACTGACCATGACAACCAATTATTCTTCCATTTAATACCGAATGCTATTCTATAATAGGCACGTTCCCTTTATAACCTAGCACTTAGAGCTGAATTTTTTGGGTGCTGAATTTTTGGTGCCATTTATTGCATTCCTTCCAATATGGATAAAGGCCAGGAATATTCAGGTATTTTTAAACACCAGAGCCACCATTTAAAGGAAATACTGATTGAGACGTTTAAATATTGACCTGTTAACTTCTATATCTTGTCTCCTTTATCTCCCAATGATATTGGTACTCACATGCATCATGACAGCTGGTTTCTCTCTGGTATTTAATGAAATCTTAATTTGGTGTCTTATCAGGTCCACTACTTTAACATTAGACAAGTTACCACGTGATCCTCGCATCCACCAGCAAGTTAGTTATTTATATTCCTAATGAATGACTTAAGAACTGGAATATTTTCAGACATAGTAAATGAATATAAAATTACTCATCAACATCTGCAGAAAGCTTCACTACAGGAAAACAAAACAGAGAAGAGTCAGTGCTTTCAATAAAAGCCATTGGGCCTGATATTCAAAGGATATGTGCTTGTAACTAAGAGATATGCTCCTACACTGGCCTCTCAGAAAATTTACTATGGCTGAGTTCTTAAATTAATGCTCAAAGTGTACTTAACTGAATGATTACTAAAGGAAATTAGGATTTGGAGTTAACACAGATTTTAGTGGGTGTTAGCTGCAAATCTAATGCTTTTCCTTTTGAGGATATGTTTTATACAGGTCATGCGCTAATATAGTCATTAGCACGAAGTAACTGCTAGGATTTAACAGTGAAGCACATAGCAATTACTACATTGGAAGCGCTAAATGATCCATCCTTGACACAACTATATATTGTGCCTGAAAAATTGGCATCAATTAAACACACGCTTAGTGTGATTCTATAAAGATTGTACACAACTTAATTGAACAACAAGCCAAAAAGTAATGATAATTGGGAGTTAACAATTATCAGCAGTAATTGGCAATAATTAGGATTTAGGCACATATCTAATTCTATAACGGATTGCGCCTGAATCCTATCATGCATAAAAATTTTGGGGTGTGGTTAGGGTCTTGTTCTCAGATTTTTGCATGTTGAAAGAGAATCACGCCTAAGTGCACCTAACTTAGGTGTCAGTATTTAGGCCTGGTTATGACAGATCTAATTGCAGCCACCTACACATAGGTACACCTTACTGCTAAGTGTGAATCTATAAGAGCCAAATCTATAAAGGAAACATATTCATTATAGAATCACACTAAGTGCATTACTTTATCAGCGCTGCTTTGTAGCACTACTTATAGAATTTACTCCTTAACACATTACCTAGATCACCCTAACAAGATAATGTTTCAAAGCCCTCGCAATGCCTTCTTCCAGAAAAATTCCTTACCACAAGCTCTAAAAGGTATGTTACCACAAGCAATTGCCCATACAGAATCCCTGCTTAGTGCACTGTATCCCAGTGCCTTTTCTTGAATCTATTCCATAGCGTCCAGTGAAGCTGTTTGCAGCTGGATTTGTCTAAAGAAATTATATCCCCGCTCTTCTGACTAACAGGAGAAATTCTATGTAGAATGTGACAACAGCCATACCAATCCCATAGATGACTGGTATTTCTGAAGATGAGACAATCCATTGGTTGTCAGTCTGCAAGTGACTGGGGAAAATAAATAACTTGAATTTAATGTGATTATGACTGAAAGTGTTCAGACCTTAGTTAGTTTATTGGAATATTAAAACATCCAATGTCTTCTGTGTTTCTCCTTTCTCCTCTTCTATATAATAAGTTATTTGCAACCATTGGGCAGGTTCATTAGGAAACACGGTATTTTAGCTTATATATATATTTCATTTGTCTGTTAGATGATAGCAACAAGATTTGAAAAGATTATAATTATGTCTAGCTAAGGTTTGGTTTGGTTGGAGTTGAGTAAATTGAAACAGAATGTATCCAAAACTACTTGTTCAGGTTTTGCTAATATTATGTAAGATATTGTAATGAGATGATTGATGAGTGAAACAGAAGAAATATCAAGGGTAGCTTCTGGTAAAATTTTAGGGGTAATCATAGAAAAAGATACACTACATCAACCGGCTCACCTTTCTCCACATGTCTATTTACGCCTTCAAAGAAATGAAGCAAATTGGTGAGGCAAGACTTCCCTTAGCTGAACCCATGCAGACTCTGTCTCATGAAACCATAATGGGCAAGACTTAAGAAGTGTTATTATTTCAGCCACAGAAAATACATAGAACACTACTTACTGTTTTCTGTAGTGAGCATTTCTACAAGAGAACAAAAGTTGGAAGAATCAGTGATGCAGCATTACTGGCACTAGAATGTACATACATTGTGATAACCAGTGGCGTAGCCAGACAGCCAATTTTGGGTGGGCCTGAGCACAAAGTGGGTGGGCACAAAATTTTCTCTCTTCCCCAGCACTTCCCAATTCAAAATATAAATACGTTAGCAGATGAGGATCCCCAATCTCTGTCAGCTGAAGGCTTCCAGTAAAGATGGCCAGAACTCCTCTCCACCAAGCCCAGTAGGCAGCAGCAACTCCTCGAGCCACTGATGCCAGCACCCCATACATTCTTAGCTGTCAATGGCTCCAGGATGCTGCCCCCATCTGCCAAGCTCAGTAGAACGCATCTCTGGACAGCTTCAGAAGAGACCCCAGCTAGTAGGGCCTGGGAATCCCCACTAGCTACAGCAAGGGTCAGGGCTGCTGTTAGACATGCTGGTGACCGAGGCAGAAAATAAAGCCCCTCCCCCAATTCCCTCTCCTCTCCAATCTCCTCATCTGCAGTTAAAGTCACACTGACAGACCCTCACAAATTAGAAATAAAAATATATAGACAAAATTGAACTGGGAACCTCAGCATGTACTGCAAGACTGGAGAAAAAAAAACCAAAACAAAACAAAAGCGCATTTCCTTTTCTACTTAACACAATAAAAAGACATCCATTATGCACATTTCCCAAAGTTAACATATTCCATTTAAAATATTCAAAGTAAAATGATTTTCCTACCTTTATTGTCTGGACATTTTATTTTCTCATCATGTTGGTTCCAATTTCTGTCTGTATTCTGCTAATTCTTCAAGCGGTTGTCCATTTGTCATTTTTCTCCTGTCGTTTCATTTCCTCACTACACCTACCTCTGAAATATTGATCCTTCCATTTTACCTCTTTCCTTTCTTTTTTACTTTTCTGCCTCTGTACACTCAAATTTCATCCTCTTCCTAAATCTTTTCCTTCTTTTTACTTTTCAGATATCTATCACATTTCCATCTCCTTTCACCCAATAGCTCTCCCATTCCCCATCTCTCTCCTTCTCAGCCTTCCATTCCCTTCCATCTTCGATCTACACGCCATTACCATATTTCTACCCCCTGTGATCACTATTCTCTCATTTCTTCCTTGCCATCTCCACTCCCTGGGCCTCTCCCCCATGCTTTCCACCATTCCCAGTGTCTCCCTCCCTCCACCCTTCCAGCCCAGTATCTGTTCCCTCTTTCTACCCTCCTCACCCTCGTAGCCTGATATTTCCCTATCCCATTTACCTCCCACCACCAGCATCTTCCTGTCCCATCTCTCTCTCCTCCCCCATTGTCCAGCATTTTTCCCTTTCTCTTCCCTACCATCCATGGTCTATCTTCTCTCCCTGGATCCATCTTCCCTCTTTCTCCCCTCCCCCGCTTGTGCATCTCTCCTTTCCTCTCCTCTACCTTCATGTCCAACCTTTCTCCCTCTCCCTGCCTTGAGCCCCTGGTTTGACATCTCTCTCTACCCCCCACCACCACCATCATCATCTCTCCATCCTTCCTTTCCCTCACTGCCATGTTCAACATTTCCCCTCTCAACTTTCCCTTCCACTTCCATGTCCAAAATGTTTTTTTCTCTCATGCCCTTTCTCTCCCTCTCCCCATCCCACCCATATCCAACAATTCTCCCTCTCTTTCCCCTTGCAGCATCTCTCCGTCCCTCCCCCTACCTAGCTCTACCCTGTCTCACTCCCTCATCCTAACAGTGCTCCTGTCTCTCCCCGACCCCCCACCCACACACCACCACCACACACACACGTTTTTTTCCCTCCCTTTCCCCAACCACAGTCTGGCACCTGGCTACAGGCCTTCTTTCCCCTCCCCTTCGGGCAGCGCTGCAGTCTAACGCTACAGCTGAGCAAAGCTGCACCGCACCGGGTCCGTCTCTGGCCTGCCGCTACTTCTGCCCTCCGGCTCCGTTGTGATCTTTCTTTGCTCTCTTCTGCTGCTTATCTGCAGCGGTTCTGGATCCGCGCGCTCCCAGGCCTGTCTGTATGCTGCCTGCTACGACTGCTTCCTCTGCGCTGGCCCCGCCTACTCTTCTGAAGAGGCGGGGCCCAGCGCAGAGGAAGCAGTCGCAGGAAGCATACACAGACAGCCCTGGGAGCGCACAGATCCGGAACCGCTGCAGATAAGCAGCAGAAGAGCAAACAAAGATCACGGAGCCGGAGGGCAGAAGTAGCGGCAGGCCAGAGACGGACCCGGTGCGGAGGGAGGGAGGGAGGGGAAAGAAGGCCTGCAGCGTGCCGGCGGCGGATCAATTCTTTTGGCATCTCTCTGCATCGTCGCTGGGTGGGCCCGAGCCCAAGGCCCACCCAGGCCCACCCGTGGCTACGCCCCTGATGATAACTAGCTTTTCCTCTACACATACTAAAATGTTGTATATTGTGCATGAGGTTCAGGCAAATCACCAAGTGATCGTCACACCCACCAGCCACCCAGCTATTAACATATCTAATGACTGACTTAAGAACTGGAATAGTTTTCGGCCACAGTTAATAATCATACAATGACTCACAAAGGCCGATATTCATACTGCAGGAGGCAGCCCCCATAAGCTGAGCCCAGATATCTCCTGCTGAATATCTGTGGTTATGTGGCTAACTGCTATTTAACCAACCAGGAGCCCTTTGTTTACATATCGGGGGAAATCTTTTCTAAAAGAAAACAAATGAGGAAAGAATCTGTGCATGCAGCAATATGTGCAGTGCTCAGTTTAATAAAAAGCAAAACAATAAGAGAAGAACAACTCCAATGGGGAGGAGGGAGGGTTCTAAGAATATTGAGTCTGCTGTCCTCGGAAAATACCTGCTACAGGTTTGTATCTTCATTTTCTCCAAGGACAAACAGGCTCAATATTCTTACGTATGAGGTTTCCCTATCCCCCAGGCTCACTCAAAATAATAAAACATTGGTCAATTGGGGCTCGCAACGGTGAGGATGTAACAGAGATTGATCTGAAAATAAATTCAACTAGGTGAGAGTGTAGCCTGAAACAAAACAGAAATGGGCCTAGGAGGGTGGAGTTGGATTCTAAACCCCAAACAGATTCTGCAGCACCGACTGCTCAAATCGACTGCTGCGTCGGGTATCCTGCTGAAGGCAGTAGTGAGATGTGAATGTGTGGACTGATGACCACGTTGCAGCCTTGCAAATCTCTTCAATGGAAGCTGACTTTAAGTGAGCCACTCGCACAGCCATGGCTCTAACATTGTGAGCCGTGACATGGCCCTCCAAAATCAGCCCAGCCTGGGCATAAGTGAAGGAAATGCAATCTGCTAGCCAATTGGAGATGGTGCGTTTTCCGATGGCAACTCCCCTCCTGTTGGGATTAAAAGAAACAAACAGCTGGGCGGATTGTCGATAGGGCTTTGTCCACTCCATGTAAAAGGCCAATGCTCTCTTACAGTCCAAGGTGTGCAACTTGTCTTCACCAGGGCGGGTATGTGGACGGGGAAAAAATGTTGGCAAGACAATTGACTGGTTCAGATGGAACGCCGACACCACCTTTGGCAAGAACTTAGGGTGAGTGCGGAGGACTACTCTGTTATGATGAAATTTGATGTAAGGTGCATGCACTACCAGGGCTTGGAGCTCACTGACTCTACGAGCTGAAGTAACAGCCACCAAGAAAATTACCTTCCAGGTCAAGTACTTCAGATGGCTGGAATTCAGTGGCTCAAAAGGAGCTTTCATCAGCTGGGTGAGAACGACGTTGAGATCCCATGACATTGGTGGAAGTTTGACAGGGGGTTGACAAAAGCAAACCTCTCATAAAACAAACTACTAAAGGCTGTTCAGAGATAGGCTGACCTTCTACACGTTGATGGTAAGCACTGATTGCACTAAGGTGAACCCTTAAGGAGTTGGTCTTGAGACCAGACTCTGATAAGTGTAGAAAGTATTCAAGCAAGGTCTGTGTAGGACAAGAAAAAGGATCTAGGGCCTTGCTGTCACACCAGACGGCAAACCTCCTCCATTTAAAAGAATAACAGTTTTTTATGGAATCTTTCCTGGAAGCAAGCAAGACTCAGGAGACACCCTCTAAAACACCTAAAATGGCAACTTCTAAGTTCTCAACATCCAGGCCATGCGAGCCAGAGACTGGAGAGTGGGATGTAGAAGCGACCACTCATTCTGAGTGATGAGTGTCGGAACACAGTCCAATCTCCATGGTTCTTCGGAGGACAACTCCAAAAGAAAAGAGAACCAGACCTGATGGGGCCAAAAAGGTGCAATCAGAATCATGGTTCCATTGTCTTGCTTGAGTTTCAGTAGAGTTTTCCCTACTAGAGGTATGGGAGGATACGCATACAGAAGGCCTGTCCCCCAATGTAGGAGAAAGGCATTGGACGCTAGTCTGTTGTGGGCCTGAAGTCTGGAACAAAACTGAGGGACTTTGTGATTGACCTGAGTGGCAAAAAGATCCACCGAGGGGGTGCCCCATGCTCAAAAGATCTTGTGGACAACATCCATGTTCAGTGACCACTCGTGAGGTTGCATTATCCTGCTCAGTCTGTAGGCCAGACTGCTGTTTATGCCTGCCAGATACATGGCCTGGAGAAACATGCCGTGGTGGTGAGCCCAAAGCTACATTCTGACAGCTTCCTGACACAGAGGGCGAGATCCGGTGCCCCACTGCTTGTTGGTGTAATACATAGCAACCTGATTGTCTATCTGAATTAGAATGATTTGATTGGATAGCTGATGTCTGAAAGCCTTGAGAGCATTCCAGATCACTCGTAATTCCAGGAAGTTGATCTAAAGATGCTTCTCCTGAAAAGACCAAGCTCCCTGAGTGTGAAGTCCATCTACATGAGCTCCCCACCCCAGGAGGGATGCATCCGTTGTCAGCACTTTCTGTGGCTGAGGAATTTGGAATGGACGTCCCAAGGTCAAATTGGATCGAATGGTCCACCACTGAAAGGAACTGCAAAAGTCAGTGGAGAGATGGATGATATCCTCTAGATCCCCTGTGGCCTGGCACCACTGGGAAGCTAGGGTTCATTGAGCTGATGTCATATGTAGGCGTGCCATGGGAGTTACATGAACTGTGGAAGCCATGTGCCCTAAGAGTCTCACATCTGCCAAGCTGTGATCTGTTGAAACGCTCAAGCGAAGGACACTGGGGAGGAGATTGTCTGCCCTTGCCTGGGGAAGATAATCTCGAGACGTCCGTGTGTGCAACAGAACTCCGATGACCTCCAATTTTTGCACTGGGACAAGATGAGACGGGATAATTGATTACAAACCCTAGTAGCTCCAGCACTCGACTAGTGATCTGCATGGACTGTAGAGCCCCTGCCTCCGAGGTGCTCTTCACCAGCCAATTGTCGAGATAAGGGAACACATGCAAAGTGATGCTGCGACAACTGCCAGACACTTTGTAAAGACTCTGGGCACAGATGCGAGGCCAAAGGGCAGTGCACAGTACTGAAAATGCTGAAGATACTTCCTGTGAGCTGAGAGTATCGAGATGTGAGTATAGGCATCCTTTAAGTCAAGAGAGCATAGCCAATCGTTCTACTGAATCATGGGAAGAAGGGTGCTCAGGGAAACCATCCTGAAGTTTTCTTGGACTAGGAATTTGTTCAGGGCCCTTAGGTCTAGGATAGGACGCATCCCCCTGTTTTCTTTTGCACAAGGAATTACCTGGAATAGAATCCCAGCCCATCTTCCCCTGGTGGAACGGATTCGACCGCATTGGCCTTTAGAAGGGCGGAGAGTTCCTCTGCACGAACCTGCTTGTGCTGGGAGCTGAAGGACTGAGCTCCCGGTGGGCAATTTGGAGGCCTGGATGCCAAATTGAGAGTGTATCCTAACCGGACTATTTGATGAACCCACCTGTCGGAGGTTATGAGAGGCCACCTTTGGTGAAAAAATATAAGCCTCCCCCCCACAGGCAAGCCGTCCAGCACGGACAATTTTTCTGAGGCTATGCTGCACTGGAGCCAGTCAAAAGCCCATCCCTTGCTTTTGCTGGGGAGCCCTAGGGGCCTTAGGCGCACGGCGTTGATGAGAACACACATGCTGGGGCTGAGCCTGAACTGGCTGCCGAGAAGCAGGAGTGTACCTACGCCTGTTATAGGAATACAGCGCACTCCTCCTCCCTCCAAAAAACCTCCTAGAATAGGAGGCAGAAGCAGAAGATGTCCAGCGGGAGAGAGAATCCATGGCATCGTGATGCTTTTTAATCTGATTGACCATGTCCTCTACTTTTTCTCCAAAAAGATTATCTCCCCCGGTAAGGAACATCCGCCATTTGCTGATGGGTTTTCTGATCCAGGTCAGAGACACGGAGCCATGAGAGTCTGCGCATCACTATACCTTGAGCAGCTATTCGGGATGCCACATCAAAAGTGTCGTAAGACCCCCTGGCCAGGAATTTGCAACACGCCTTCCGCAGCTTGACCACCTGATGAAAAGGTTCAGCAAGCTCCGGAGGAAATGCTTCAACTAAACTGGACAGTTGCCTCACCGAGTTCCGTAAGTGGATGCTCGTGTAGAGCTGGTACATCTGGATCTTGGCGTTGAGCATAGCGCCCTGATACGTTCTCCTCCCAAAAGAATCCAAGGTCCTAGACTATCTGCCTGAGGGCGCCGAAGCATAGTCTCTAGTACTCTTGGCTCTTCTGAGAGTAGAGTCCACCACCATGGAATCGTGAGGAATTGTCAGGGTCGCCCAGTGGCGGTGTGAGCTCTTGTGCCCGAGTTCCCCCTTTGTCCCCCTCGGTTCCTCAGGGGTTGAGCCCCCAGGTGCGGGAAGCAAACAGCAGAAAGAATTGAGTCCAGAAGAAAGTCCATGGGGCATGGCCAAGCAACGTCCAGAAGCAGGACCAGGAGCCAACAGAGGTCAGTACCGGGCAGCAAGCAGTAGCAGATCCAAGAACAGGCAAAGGTCAATATCAGGCGGCGAACAGTAACAGATTCAGGAACAGGCAAAGGTCAATACTAGGCAGCAAACAGTAGCAGATCCAGGAACAGGCAACGGTCAATACCAGGTAGCAAACAGTAGCAGATCCAGGAACAGGCAAAGGTCAATACCAGGCAGCAAATAGAAGTAGATCCAGAAGCACTGCAACTACCCAGGAACACAGTAGAAGCCGAAGCATGGGAGGACAGGAGGCAGGGCTTTAAATAGGATAGGAAATAGTAGGGTTACCATATGGCTCCAGAAAAAGGAGGACGGATTGAGCCAGCCGGGTTTTACTTCCATTGCTTTCAATGGAAGTAATTGAGCCAGCCGGGTTTTACTTCCATTGCTTGAAAGCAATGGAAGTAAAACCCGGCTGGCTCAATCCGTCCTCCTTTTTCTGGAGCCATATGGTAACCCTAGGAATTAGGCCCAAACCTGCACAGCTGTCTTCAAGATGGCTGCTCTCACCAGAGACGTCCTCAAGCCCAAATATGGACTTCCTTCCTGAGGCTGCCCAGCTCCAAGATGGTCGCCCCATTCTAAGACGCCCACCTCTAAGATGGCCGCCCTATTCTGGATATGCCCACATCCAAGATGGCCGCCATCTCCTCAGGTGCCCATATCTGCGCAAGCAGGGAACATGATAGTATCCTCCTCTTAATGCCTCCCCCTCCGCCCTGGGCCTGGTTTAGAGGGGCATCTATCATGGAAGTCCCGTAGCAACCTGGGGGCATGAAGCTGATTCGCTGGTTCCCATGGGTTATCCTCAGGCCCGTAGTGTTTCCATGCCAATAGATAGTACAGTCATCCCCGTTTAAACTTTGAATCCAGTATTTCTTGTACCTCATACTCAGGTTCTGAGGAGACCTCCGGGATTGGCCCCACCCAGGGTTTGTGGTGCCACTTGGAGGATACCAATTCCTTGAGTAAAGATACATGGAACGCAATATGTATCTTGAAGTGTGTAGGCAATCGTAGTCTGTACGTAACGGCCCTTATCTGCTCAGTAATGGCAAACGGTCCAATGAATCTGGGAGCGAATTTAAAGGAAGGCAGTCTGAGTTTGAGATATTTGGTATTGAGCCATACCCGTTCTCCTGGCCGGAGTAGTGGTGCAGAGCGTCTCTTCTGATCTGCAAATCGTCTATATGTCTCCTTGGCTTGTTGGAGGTGTGACTATACTTTATCCCAAACTCTCCGGAGGTCAGTTAAGGTCCTTTGCAAATGAGGTGGAGCAGTGGTTGAAACATCTCCGGCCACCTGTGGCATGGGGAGAGGCAAACGTGGGTGCCATCCATAGGCCGCGAAGAACAGAGAGGTGTGAGAGGCCGAGTGAAGGCTATTATTATAAGCAAATTCTGCCCATGGTAACAACAAAGCCCAGTCATCCTGCCGAATATTTACATGCATCCGCAGGTACAATTTCAGTGTCTGATTAACCCGCTCCACCATTCCACTGGTTGCGGGATGGTTTGCTGATGAGAAGTGTTTCATGATTCCAAAGGTTGTACATAAGGCCCTCCAGAATTTGGACGTGAACTGGGGCCCTCGGTCACTGATGTTACGTATTGGTAACCCGTGGAGGCAGAAAATATGGAGGATAAACTGCTGGGCTAGAGCTGCCGCTGATGGAAGCCCCTTTAGGGGAATGAAGTGTGCCATACGTGAGAATTGGTCAATCATCACCCCAAATGACCGTACAACCCTGAGAGGAGGGTAGCTCCGTTATGAAGTCCATAGAGACCTCTTGCCATGGCGCTTGTGGAACTGGTATTGGTTGGAGCAACCCCCACGGCTTTCCGGGAGCGTTCTTGTCTTGCGCACACGTAGGGCAAGTGGTGACAAACTGCAGGACATCTTGGGCCATATGAGGCCATTGGTAAAACCGGGAAATAAGGTGTAATGTCTTATGGTAGCCTTGGTGTTCCACAATCCTGGAAGCTTGTCCCCATCTAAGTATTTTCCTCCTGAACCGAGGGAACATGTGAATCTTGGAAGGGCTCTGGGTAGGTATCGCGGAAACAGCGATGCATGCCGGATCCAACATAGGACTCTCTTCCTCAATCTCCTCCGGCGGGTCAAAGGCTCTGGATAGAGCATCAGCCTGTACATTTTTAACTGTAGGGCGAAAACTGAGACGAAAATTGAAGTGGACGAAAAACAAGGACCACCTGGCCTGACGAGGATTAAGTCTCTTCGCCTTCTGCAGATACAATTGGTTCTTGTGGTCAGTGATAACAGAAATCGGATGTACTGCCCCCTCCAAGAGATATCGCCATTTCTCGAAGGCCAGTTTAAGGGCCAGTCGCTCTCGATCTCCGACCGTATAGTTCTGTTCTGCTGCAGTACATTTTTTAGAAAAAAAGAAACAAGGGTGCCTCTTCCCTGCATCTGAAGTCTGTGAAAGGATAGCCCCAGCTCCTAAGGCTGAAGCGTCCAACTCCAGAATGAATGACCGCTGGGTATCCGGACTGTGAAGAACCGGGGCAGATAAGAAAGGCTTTTTTAAGCTTTCGAAGGCTTCAATAGCTTGTGGGGTCCAATCCCTCACATTGGCTCCCTTCTTCGTCAAGGATGTAAAGGGAGCTGCCACTACTGAATATTGATGGATAAATTGTCTATAGTAGTTGGCGAAGCCCAAGAACCTTTGTATCGCCCGTAAGCCCTGCTGGCGTGGCCAATCTTGAATAGCCCGGACTTTCCCGGGGTCTATCCACAACCCAGTAGCTGAGATAATGTATCCCAAAAAAGGAATACTTTGTTGATGGAAATCACACTTCTCAAGTTTGGCGAATAGGCGATTCTCTCGTAGCCTTTGAAGTACCACCCGCACATGCCTTATGTGTTCTTGGGGTGATTTGGAAAAAACCAGGATATCGTCCAGATATACGATTACTGAGGAGTATAACAAATCTTGAAAGATGGAGTTGACGAAGTCCTGGAAGACAGCTGGAGCGTTACATAGGCCAAAAGGCATGACTAAATATTCAAAGTGCCCCTCATGAATGTTAAACACCGTCTTCCATTCATCCCCTGGCCGGATACGAACTAAGTTATAAGCACCTCTCAAGTCCAACTTGGAGAAAATAGAGGCCCCTTGGAGATGATCAAAGAGCTCCGAAATAAGAGGTAAGGGATACCTGTTTTTAATCGTGATGGCATTTAACCCTCGAAAATCAATACATGCACGTAAAGAGCCGTCCTTCTTGGACACAAAAAAAAAATCCCCCGCCAGTGGGCGAGGAGGAAGGCCGCATGAAATCTTTTTTCAAATTCTCCTGGACGTACTGGCGCATAGCATCAGACTCCCCACGGGACAGAGTATACAATCGCCCCCGAAGAGGCATCTGTCCAGGCACAAGATCAATCGCACAATCAAAAGGACGATCAGGAGGAAGAACATCCGCTTCCAGGGCATCAAACACGTCCCGGTACTTCTGATACTCTGTGGGAAGTTGGGGACTGCCACCCTCACGTTACCACCAGATGAGACCTTGAGTTTAAGGCAGGTCTCCTGACACCGAGGGCTCCAACTAGCTACATCGCCGGTCCTCCAGTTAATCTGAGGCATGTGCTGGCGTAGCCAGGGCATGCCCAGGATTACCGAGTGGATAGCCTGAGGAAGCACGTACAATAGGATCGTCTCTTCATGACTCACCCCAACCCTCATTTGTAAAGGTTTGGTGGTCTGTGTGATAGTGTGAGGCAAGGCCATCCCCTGCACAGAGATTATCTGCAGTGGCGATCCACAGGGCACACAAGGATTACCTAACTCCGTCAGGAGTCCAGCAGTGATGAAATTACCTCCAGCTCCAGAATCTATTAGAGCCAATGTGGATAATTTGAAATCCTGATATTGCAAGGATAATGGAACAATAACCAATTTTTCATGTACTGGGGATACTTGTTCAGGCTTAGCGAATACATGACCCAGGGCCACCCGCCTCAGTGGTCCTGGGTCTGGTCGTTTCCCGGCTTGCAAGAACAATAAGCCACCTTATGGCCATTCTCTCTGCAGTAGAAGCAGAGTTGATTCTTTTGGCGAAAAGCTCGCTCCTTCTCGGAGAGGCGTGATCGGCCCATTACCATTACTATTATGAAACTCTCCTCCGCAAGCCCCAGTGCCCTCTGGGGCGAATGCCGGGACTGTGACCTCGAGGTGGAACGTGGTCCTGGATGCCAACTAGCTTGTTCTCAGGCTCTCTCCTGAAACCGGACATCCACTCAGGTGCATAGGGAGATCAAGGCATCCAATGATGCCGGTACCTCTCGTCCGGCTAACTCATCTTTATTGCGGCTGTTCAATCCCTGCCAGAATATGGCAGTCAAGGCCTCTTGGTTCCAGCCACGTTCCGCAGCTAGAGTCTGGAAGCGAGCAGCGTATACCCCCACCAAGTCTGTACCCTGCTGCACTGGTAACAGCTCCCCAGCGGTGGAGGACGGTCTTCCGGGAGTGTTGAACACCATCCGGAACTGGCGTAGGAGCTCGTTGAAATTAGTTAACAGAGGATCTCTCTGTACCCAAAGAGGGTGGCCCACGCCAGGGCTGATCCAGAGAGTCATCATATATGTGATTTTGACTTGGTCAGATGGAAAGGCCCGGGGCTGCATTTCAAATAGCATGCTACACTGGTTGATAAAACAGTGGCAGGCAGGTGTGCCATCAAAGCGTGGTAGGTCCGGAAGCTGGATTCCGAAGGGAGATCCCACCGGCTCCGAGGGGCTAGGAGCAACCTAGCGGGCCGCCTGCATTGTCTGCATCTGGGCGCAGACATTCTGCAGCGCTGCGGATAGTTGGTTCAGCTGACCTTGCTGCTGTTGTACTATTCAGGTCAATTCGGCAATCTCAGACTTATCCGACGAGCTCATGGCTTCGGCTTTCTGTCAGGCTTGCCCAGTGGCGGTGTGAGCTCTTGTGCCCAAAGGAGGAGGATTCCTCATCGAGCTGTCAGCCAACCCCGAGTTCCCCCTGTGTCCCCCTCCGTTCCCCAGGGGTTGAGCCCCCAGGTGCGGGAAGCACACAGCAGAGAGAACTGAGTCCAGAACAAAGTCCATGGGGCACGGCCAGAAGCAGGACCAGGAGCAACCAGTAGCAGATCCAGGAACAGGCAAAGGTCAATACCAGGCAGCAAACAGAAGTAGATCCAGAAGCACTGCAACTACCCAGGAACAGAGTAGAAGCCAAAGCATGGGAGGACAGGAGACAGGGCTTTAAAAAGGACAGGAATTAGGCCCAAACATGCACAGCTGTCTTCAAGATGGCTGCCCCTACCAGAGACATCCTCAAGCCCAAATAGGGACTTCCTTCCTGAGGCTGCCCAGCTCCAAGATGGCCGCCCCATCCTAAGGCGCCCACCTCTAAAATGGGCGCCCTATCCTGGAGATGACCACATCCAAGATGGCCGCCATCTCCTCAGATGCCCATACCTGCGCAAGCAGGGAACATGACAGGAAGCTGGGCCTTCAACATTACAGGCTCTCCATGGACTCTGTACTAGGACTCGGATTTTTTGGGTACAACTGGATTAGAAAGAGGGCATGACCAATTTCGCATAAGCACTTACCTCAGTGTATTATGCAAGGGGGCTGTAGCAAACTCAGCAGGCGGAGAAGGATAATCCAGGACCTCGAGCATCTCAGGCCTGGGCTCATCCACAACCTCCATAGGGAATGGAATGTCATTAGACTTTTCCCGCACAAAGGATGAGAAAGACTCTCAGGTGGAGAGATCCTAGTTTCAATTGGTGGAATACAGTAGGATCAGAGGGAAGCCCACAGGACTCTTCCTCCGAAAAGTACCTGGGGTCCTCCTCCTCTTCCCACGAGTGCTCCTCATCGATGTCAGACAAAAGTTCCCTAAGAGCAGCCTGAACTCAAGCCTGTCTCGACATGGAGGTTCGACGACCTCGTGGCGGGGTTTCGAGAAGTCGACACTTGCCTAGACTCCGGCGAAGCTTCCTCCACCGACGTTGAGGGGGAATCGACCTGGGTGGCAGCCGACGCGAGGACGGGGACCTCCTCACAGGTGATGGCCCAGATGCCGCCTCCACAGTCTGAATGGTGGCACAAGCACTCCTGACACCAATGCAGACTGGCGAAGCAACCCCTCCAGAAGCTCCGGAAGAAGGTACCGTGCATGGAAGGAGATCGATGACGGTGCTTCTTAGCCTTTGCTCGACACCCGTCATCGAGACTCCTCGATACCGAAGAGGAGGACGTGGAATCCTCACGCCTCCTCGGGGCTGGGTCCGACGAAGGTCGGGCCCGGGGGGGCCTGCATAGCAGTAGGCCTAGAGATGGGCAGATACCCACTCAAAGCCTCGCTGCTCCCAGCTCGATGCGGTCGCTCGGCAGCGATTACCAGAGCTCTCGATGTCGCTGCTTCCTTCGACATCGATGGCACCACGCGTGGGGGTTTGTAGACGAGATGGTCCAGTTGCAGCAAATACAGCGTTTGAAGCCGCTAGGACACTTCGATGACATGGGTGGGAAAATAGCGTCCGCAAAATCAAAAGTCTCGATGGCGCCAATAACAAGGCACAAAAAAGGAGAAAAAAGACGTGGTCGAGCAGCCTAAGGGCGGTCGCAACGAAAAAGAAAGGAAACGTCAAAGAGGAAGAAAAAAAAACTAAAAAGTAAAGGAAAAAACTAAGAATTTTTTTTTTAAATGTGAGAAGAAAAGAAGAACAAGAAGAGAGGGCGCGATAAACACGAAAAAACGGTTCTCCTGAGCCGAAAAGGGAGAAGCAGGGAAAACACAACTCTCCTGAAACGTGGATCAAAAAGAACTGAGCACTGCCCGTTCGCGTCGTGGACGGGAAGCCGCTCGCGCATGCGCGGTGAGTCGGCCTGCACGACGGAACGTTTGAGAAGATTCCTGTGCTTTTTAAGTTTTTTCCGGTCTCCTGGGCCGTCGTGGACGACGACCCATACGTAAGAATATTGAGCCTGCTTGTCCTCTGAGAATTAGAATTTAGACACATATCTAATTCTGTAACGGATTGCAACTGAATCCTATCGTGCATAAAAATTTGGGGGCATGGTTAGGGTCTTGTTCTCACATTTTTGCGTGTTGAAAGAGAATCACGCCTAAGTGCGCCTAAGTTAGGTGTCAGTATTTAGGCCTGGTTATAACAGATCTAATTGTAGCCACCTACACATAGGTACACCTTACAGCTAAGTGTGAATCTATAAGAGCCAAATCTATAAAGGAAACATATTCATTATAGAATCACACTAAGTGCATTACTTTATCAGCGCTGCTTTTTAGCACTACTTATAGAATTTACTCCTTAACACATTACCTAGATCACCCTAAGAAGATAATGTTTCAAAGCCCTTGCAATGCCTTCTTCCAGAAACAATTCCTTACCACAAGCTCTAATAGGTATGTTACCACAAGCAATTGCCCATACAGAATCCCTGCTTAGTGCACTGTATCCCAGTGCCTTTTCTTGAATCTATTCCATAGCGTCTAGTGAAGCTGTTTGCAGCTGGATTTGTCTAAAGAAATTATATCCCAGCTCTTCTGACTAACAGGACAAATTCTATGTAGAATGTGACAACAGCCATACCAATCCCATAGATGACTGGTATTTCTGAAGATGAGACAATCCATTGGTTGTTAGTCTGCGAGTGACTGGGGAAAACAACTTGAATTTAATGTGATTATGACTGAAAGAGTTCAGACCTTAGTTAGTTTATTGGAAGATTAAAACATCCAATGTCTTCTGTGTTTTTCCTTTCTCCTCTTCTATATAATAAGTTATTTGCAACCATTGGGCATGTTAATTAGGAAACATGGTATTTTAGCTTATATATATTTCACTTGTCTGTTAGATGATAGCATCACAATTTGAAGAGATTATAATTATGTCTGGCTAATGTTTGGTTTGGTTGGAGTTGAGTAAATTGAAACAGAATGTATCCAAAACTACTTGTTCAGGATTTGCTAATATTATGTAAGATATTGTAATGAGATGATTGATGAGTGAAACAGAAGAAATATCAAGGGTAAAATATCTGGTAAAATTTTAGAGGTAATCATAGAAAAAGATACACTACATCAACCGGCTCACCTTTCTCCACATGTCTATTTACGCCTTCAAAGAAATGAAGCAAATTGGTGAGGCAAGACTTCCCTTAGCTGAACCCATGCAGACTCTGTCTCATGAAACCATAATGGGCAAGACTTAAGAAGTGTTATTATTTCAGCCACAGAAAATACATAGAAAACTACTTACTCTTTTCTGTAGTGAACATTTCTACAAGAGAACAAAAGTTGGAAGAATCAGTGATGCAGCATTACTGGCACTAGAATGTACATACATTATGATAACTAGCTTTTTCTCTACACATACTAAAATGTTGTATATTGTGCATGAGGTTCAGGCAAATCACCAAGTGATTGTCACACCCACCAGCCACCCAGCTATTAACATATCTAATGACTGACTTAAGAACTGGAATAGTTTTCGGCCACAGTAAATAATCATACAATGACTCACCAAGGCCGACATTCATACTGCAGGAGGCAGCCCCCATAAGCTGAGCCCAGATATCTCCTGCTGAATATCTGTGGTTATGTGGCTAACTGCTATTTAACCAACCAGGAGCCCTTTGTTTACATATCGGGGGGGGGGGGGGGGGGAAGCTTTTCTAAAAGGAAACAAACGAGGAAAGAATCTGTGCATGCAGCAATACATGCAGTGCTCAGTTTAATAAAAAGCAATAAGAGAAGAACAATTCCAACGGGGAGAAGGGAGGGTTTTAAGAACATTCAGCCTGCTGTCCTCGGAAAATACCTGCTACAGGTATGTATCTTCATTTTCTCCAAGTCCCTGCCTCTGAGGTGGTCTTCACCAGTCAATCGTCGAGATAAGGGAACACAAGCAAAGCGATGCTGCGACAACTGCCAGACACCAAAGACTCTGGGTGGAGATGCGAGGCCAAAGGGCAGTACACAGTACTGAAAATGCTGAGCTTCCAGCATAGGCGTAGACTGGGGGGGGCGAGGGGGGGCAATGCCCCCCCCAAACGACGCGAGGCGCCGCCGCGCCATTAGTTTAAAAAAAAAAAAAAAAAAACCACATGCAGGCAGGCACGCGCTCCTCTCGGTCCGCTTGGCTTCCCTGCCCTCTCTATCTGCGTCCCGCCTTCCTCTGACGTCATTTCCTTTCGGGCTGGACGCAGACAGAGAGGGCAGGGAAGCCAAGCGGACCGAGAGGAGCGTGTCCGTCTACCCCTCTCTCTTCCTCCCTCCCTCCGGCGCAGGCAGCAGTCTTCCAGCGTTCCTGGCAGCGGTAGCGTTGTACACGCTGCCTTCGGCTCTGCCCCAAAGCCTTCTCTTCAAGTTCCTGTTCCCGCATAGGTGGGAACAGGAACTTGAAGAGAAGGCTTCCGGGGCAGACCGAAGGCAGCGTGTACAACGCTACCGCTGCCAGGAACGCTGGAAAAGCTGAAGACTTGCCTGCGCCGGAGGGAGGGAGGAAGAGAGGGGGTAAACGGAGTCACGATCTTGGACCTCGCGGGGGGGGGGGGGGCAGTAGAAGATGGATGGGACTGGGAGGGGTGGGAAGCAGAGGGAAGGAGCAAGAGATGAATGGGACTGGGAGGGGTGGGAAGCAGAGGGAAGGAGCAAGAAATGAATGGGCCTGGGAGGGGTGGGAAGCAGAGGGAAGGAGCAGGAGATGAATGGGACTGGGAGGGGTGGGAAGCAGAGGGAAGGAGCAAGAGATGGATGGGACTGGGAGGGGTGGGAAGCAGAGGGAAGGAGCAGGAGATGAATGGGACTGGGAGGGGTGGGAAGCAGAGGGAAGGAGCAAGAGATGGATGGGACTGGGAGGGGTGGGAAGCAGAGGGAAGGAGCAGGAGATGAATGGGACTGGGAGGGGTGGGAAGCAGAGGGAAGGAGCAAGAGATGGATGGGACTGGGAGGGATGGGACTGGGAGGGGTGGGAAGCAGAGGGAAGGAGCAGGAGATGACTGGGACTGGGAGGGGTGGGAAGCAGAGGGAAGGAGCAAGAGATGGATGGGACTGGGAGGGGTGGGAAGCAGAGGGAAGGAGCAGGAAATGAATGGGACTGGGAGGGGTGGGAAGCAGAGGGTAGGAGCAAGAGATGGATGGGACTGGGAGGGGTGGGAAGCAGAGGGAAGGAGCAGGAGATGAATGGGACTGGGAGGGGTGGGAAGCAGAGGGAAGGAGCAAGAGATGGATGGGACTGGGAGGGGTGGGAAGCAGAGGGAAGGAGCAGGAGATGGATGGGACTGGGAGGGGTGGGAAGGAGCAGGAGATGAATGGGACTGGGAGGGGTGGGGAGCAGAGGGAAGGAGCAGGAGATGGATGGGACTGGGTGGGGTGGGAAGCAGAGGGAAGGAGCAGGAGATGAATGGGACTGGGAGGGGTGGGAAGCAGAGGGAAGGAGCAGGAGATGGATGGGACTGGGTGGGGTGGGAAGCAGAGGGAAGGAGCAAGAGATGGATGGGACTGCGAGGGGTGGGGAGCAGAGGGATGGACTAGGAGATGGATGGGATTGGGAGAGGTCAGGCACAGCAGAGGGAAGGAGCAGAAGATGGATGGGACGGAGGGATGGTGAGCAGAGGGAAGGAACAGAAGATGGATGGAACTGGGAGGGTTGGGGAGCAGAGGGAAGGAGCAAGAGATGGATGGGACTGGGAGGGTGGGGAGCAGAGGGAAGCCTACTGGAAAGAAGACACTGCATAAAACAGAAGACACTGGGATCAAAGCGAATAGAAAAACTAAATGATCAGACAACAAAGGTAAATAAAAGTATTTTATTCATAATTTATTAATTGAAATGTGTCAGCTTTTGGAAATGTGCATCTGTGATATTTTGCCTGTAAATTTCATTTCCTTCCTCCATATTAGCATATTCATTTGCATATTTATATATGCAAATGATATGCTAATATGCTCCGCCCATTCTTTGCCCCCCCAAATGAAACAGTCAAACTACGCCTATGGCTTCCAGCCAGAATCGAAGATACTTCCTATGAACTGGGAGTATCAAGATGTGAGTATATGCATCCTTTAAGTCATGAGAGCATAGCCAATCGTTTTCCTGAATCATGGGAAGAAGGGTGCACAGGGAAACCATCCTGAACTTTTCTCGGACTAGGAATTTGTTCAGGGCCCTTAGGTCTGGGATGGGACGCATCCCCCCTGTTTTCTTTTGCACAAGGAAGTACCTGGAATAGAATCCCAGCCCATCTTCCCCTGGTGGAACGGATTCGACCGCATTGGCCTTTAGAAGGGCGGAGAGTTCCTCTGCATGAACCTGCTTGTGCTGGGAGCTGAAGGACTGAGCTCCCGGTGGGCAATTTGGAGGCCTGGATGCCAGATTGAGAGTGTATCCTAACCGGACTATTTGAAGAACCCACCTGTCGGAGGTTATGAGAGACCACCTTTGGTGTAAATATAAGCCTCCCCCCGACAGGCAAGCCGTCCAGCATGGATACTTTTTCTGAGGCTATGCTGCACTGGAGCCAGTCAAAAGCCAATCCCTTGCTTTCGCTGGGTAGCCCTAGGGGCCTTAGGCCCACGGCATTGACGGGAACGCACATGCTGGGGCTGAGCCTGAACCGGCTGCCGAGAAGAAGGAGTGTACCTACGCCTGTTATAGGAATAGGGAACACTCCTCTTCCCTCCAAAAAACCTCCTAGAAGAGGAGACAGTAGCAGAAGACGTCCGGCTGGAGAGAGAATCCATAGCGTTATGATGCTTTTTAATCTGATCGACCCTGTCCTCTACTTTTTCTTCAAAAAGATTATCCCCCTAGAAAAGAACATCTGCCATTCTCTGCTCGGTCTTCTGATCTAGGTCAGAGACACACAGCCACGAGAGTCTGCGCATCACTATACCTTGAGCAGCTATTCGGGATGCCACATCAAAAGTGTCGTAAGACCCCCTGGCAAGGAATTTGCGACACGCCTTCCGCAGCCTGACCACCTGGTGAAAAGGTTCAGCAAGCTCCGGAGGAAGTGCTTCAACTAAACTGGACAATTGCCTCACAGAGTTCCGCAAGTGGATGCTCGTGTAGAACTGGTATGTCTGGACCTTGGCGGCGAGCACAGTGGCCTGATACTTTCTCCTCCCAAAAGAATCCAAGGTCCTAGACTCTCTGCCTGAGGGCGCCGAGGCATAGTCTCTAGTACTCTTGGCTCTTCTGAGAGTAGAGTCCACCACCATGGAATCGTGAGGAAGTTGGGCCTTCACCATTACAGGCTCTCCATGGAATCTGTACTGGGACTCAGATTTTTTGGGTACAACTGGATTAGAAAGAGGGCATGACCAATTTCGCATAAGCACTTCCCTCAGTGTATTATGCAAGGGGGCCGTAGCAACCTCAGCAGGCGGAGAAGGATAATCCAGGACCTCGAGCATCTCAGCCCTAGGCCCATCCACAACCTCCATAGGGAATGGAATGTCCTTAGACATTTCCCGCACAAAGGATGAGAAAGAAAGACTCTCAGGTGGAGGCATCCTAGTTTCAATTGGTGGAGTAGGATCAGAGGGAAGCCCACAGGACTCTTCCTCCGAAAAGTACCTGGGGTCCTCCTCCTCTTCCCACGAGCGCTCCTCATCGGTGTCGGACAAAAGCTCCCAAAGAGCAGCCCGAACCCGAGCCTGTCTCGACGTCGAGGATCGACGTCCTCGTGGGGGTGTCGAGAAGTCAACCCCTCCCTAGACTCCGTTGAAGCTTCCTCCACCGACGTCGAGGGGGAATCAACCCGGGTGGCAGCCGAAACGAGGATGGGGACCTCCTCACAGGTGATGGCCCAGATGCCGCCTCCACAGTCAGAACGGATGGCGCAAGCAGTCCCGACACCGTTGCAGACTGGCGAAGCAACCCATCCAGAAGCTCCGGAAAAAGGGCCCTGATTCGCTTTTCAAGAGCTTCCATCGGAAAAGGCTGGGGGTCCGGTGCTGAAGTCAGTACCGGAATCTGAGGAGGCTCGAGATTCGGTACCAGGCTGCCAGATGACCGACGCATCGGCACTTCTTGTATGGAGGATGAGCGGTCCTCCCGGCGCTGACGCTTCTTGGGTGCCGACTCCCTTGGCTCCCCGGAGCTCTTGGTACCGTGCATGGAAGGAGATCGATGACGGTGCATCTTAGCCTTCGCTCGACGCCTGTCATCGAGACTCCTCGGTACCGAAGAGGAGGGCGTGGAATTCTCACGCCTCCTCGGGGCTGAGTCCGACGAAGGTCGTTCCCGGGGGGCCTGCATAGCAGTAGGCCTTGAGATGGGAGGAGACCAGCTTGATGCGGTCGCTCTGCAGCCATTACCTGAGCTCTCGTGTCGCTGCTTCCTTCAACGCCGATGCCGCCGACCTCGCTGCTGACGTCGAAGGACCGGACCGGTCAGAAAAAAGTCTCTCACGCTGAGCCTCTAGAGCCACTTGGGTCAGTTTCTTCATCAACTTACACAGCTTACAGGCAGCTGGGAGATGGTCGGGTCCAAGATACTGAAGGCACCATGCGTGGGGGTCAGTAGACGAGATGGTCCGTTGCAGCGAATACAGCGTTTGAAGCCGCTAGGAGTCTTCGATGACATGGGTGGGAAAATAGTGTCCACAAAATCAAAAGTCTCGATGGCACCAATAACAAGGCACAAAAAAGGGGAAAAAAGACGTGGTCGAACAGCCTAAGGGCGGCCGCAACAAAAAAGAAAGTAAACTTCAAAGAGGAAGAAAAAAAACTAAAAAGTAAATGAAAAAAATAAGAATTTTTTTTTAATGTGAGAAGAAAAGAAGAACAAGAAGAGAGGTTGCGATAAACACGAAAAAATGGTTCTCCTGAGCCGAAAAGGAGTAGCAGGGAAAACACAACTCTCCTGAAGCGTGGATCAAAAAGAACGGAGCACTGCACATTCGCATCGTGGACTGGAAGCCGCTCGCGCATGCGCAGTGAGTTGGCCCGCGCGACGGAACGTTCGAGAAGATTCCTTTGCTTTTCAAGTTTTTTCTGGTCTCCTGGGCCGTCGTGGACGACGACCCATACGTAAGAATATTTAGCCTGCTTGTCCTCAGAGAATTAGGATTTAGGCACATATCTAATTCTGTAACGGATTGCGCCTGAATCCTATTGTGCATAAAAATTTTGGGACGTGGTTAAGGTCTTCTTCTCAGATTTTTGCGTGTTGAAACAGAATCACGCCTAAGTGCGCCTTAGATGTCAGAATTTAGGCCTGGCTATAACAGATCTAATTGCAACACATAGGTACACCTTACTGCTAAGTGTGAATCTATAAAAGACAAATCTATAAAGGAAACATATTCATTATAGAATCGCACTAAGTGCATTACCTTATCAGTGCTGCTTTTTAGCACTACTTATAGAATTTACTCCTTAACACATTACCTACATCACCCTAACAAGATAATGTTTCAAAGCCCTCGCAATGCCATCTTCCAGAAAAATTCCTTACCACAAGCTCTAATAGATAAGCTCTTTGAGCAGGGATTGTCTCTCTATGTCAAGTGTTCAGCGCTGCGTGCATCTGGACGTGCTATATAAATGCTACTAGTAGTAGTAGTATGTTACCACAAGCAATTGCCTCTACAGAATCCCTGCTTAGTGCACTGTATCCCAGTGCCTTTTCTTGAATCTATTCCATAGCGTCCAAGGACGCTGTTTGCAGCTGTATGTGTCTAAAGAAAATATATCCCGGCTCTTCTGACTAACAGGACAAATTCTATGTAGAATGTGACAACGGCCATACCAATCCCATAGATGACTGGTATTTCTGAAGATGAGACAATCCATTGGTTGTCAGTCTGCAAGTGACTTGGGAAAACAAATAACTTGAATTTAATGTGATTATGACTGAAAGAGTTCAGACCTTAGTTAGTTTACTGAAAGATTAAACCATCCAATGTCTTCTGTGTTTTTCCTTTCTCCTCTTCTATATAATAAGTTATTTGCAACCATTGGGCATGTTAATTAGGAAACATGGTATTTTAGCTTATATGTATTTCATTTGTCTGTTAGATGATAGCATCACGATTTGAAGAGATTATAATTATGTCTGGCTATCGTTTTGTTTGGTTGGAGTTGAGTAAATTGAAACAGAATGTATCCAAAACTACTTGTTCAGGCTTTGCTAATATTATGTAAGATATTGTAATGAGATGATTGATGAGTGAAACAGAAGAATTATCAAGGGTAGCTTCTGGTAAAATTTTAGGGGTAATCAGAGAAAAAGATATACTACATCAACCGGCTCAACTTTCTCCACATGTCTATTTACGCCTTCAAAGAAATTAAGCAAATTGATGAGGCAAGACTTCCCTTAGCTGAACCCATGCAGACTCTGTCTCATAAAACCATAATGGGCAAGACTTAAGAAGTGTTATTATTTCAGCCACAGAAAATACATAGAAAAGTACTTACTCTTATCTGCAGTGAGCATTTCTACAAGAGAATAAAAGTTGGAAGAATCAGTGATGCAGTATTACTGGCACTAGAATGTACATACATTATGATAACTAGTTTTCTCTCTACACATACTAAAATGTTGTATATTGTGCATGAGGTTCAGGCAAATCATCAAGTGATCGTCACACCCACCAGCCACCCAGCTATTAACATATCTAATGACTGACTTAAGAACTGGAATAGTTTTCGGCCACAGTAAATAATCATACAATGACTCATGAAGGCCGATATTCATACTGCTGGAGGCAGCCCGCATAAGCTGAGCCCAGATATTTCCTGCTGAATATCTGTGGTTAGGCGGCTAACTGCTATTGTCACCAGGAAGCCAAAGCTCCCCTGGCACAATCAAAAAAACAATGTCCAGCAGCAACTTCAATCTCCAAGCTTTTATTCCATGCAGGTTCCTAGTAGACCTGATACACAGTTCCAACAGCAGCATTCACTTTTAATCTTACAGCACATGTAAGCCACCTGAAAGTGTGTGGCAAATAGACCCCTTTTAAGCAGGCTATCAGCACATATCAGGATTCAGTAAGAAGCTCCCAACCAGCTTCCATCCGGGCTCTTTATCCAGTGTACAACAAACAATAGTTCAATTCCCCATAGAAGCAGTTCATTCAATTCAATAGAAGCAGTTCCTTCAATTCATCATCACAGTTAAATCCCAAAGCAGTAGTTCATACTTTTCCCCCTCTTCACCTTCATAAGGGTCAGCCTGCATCTGCTTCACTCTACTCCTTCTCTGCTTCTGCTTCTCTCCCGAAACTTGCTGAGACTCCTTCCCACCTGGCTAATCAATCCCTGGCTTCTGCTCTCACAACCAATCATTCCTTCCACATTAGCTTCCCCCACATCCCTACCAGCTGAGATGAGTATTAGGCTAATGATGAGCTCCTGCACACAGGGTTTCCTAACTCTCTTTCCCCCTAGAGGCAGCCAATCCACCCATCCTATCAGCTCACACCCATGTCCTCCCCCATTGCAGCCAGGAGTCCAGTCTGGGTTCCTCATCCCACCCCCTGGCTCCTTGCCTGCAATGCCTTCTGGGACTTGTATTTCAAGCTGAAACTGCCATAACCCAACCAGCCTGGATGCAACTTTATCACACTATTTAACCAACCAGGAGCCGTTGGTTTACATATCGGGGGAAAGCTTTTCTAAAAGGAAACAAATGAGGAAAGAATCTGTGCATGCAGCAATACATGCAGTGCTCAGTTTAATAAAAAGCAATAAGAGAAGAACAATTCCAACAGGGAGAAGGGAGGGTTGTAAGAATATTGAGCCTGCTGTCCTCGGAAAATACCTGCTACAGGTATGTATCTTCATTTTCTCCAAGGACAAGCAGGCTCAATATTCTTACGTATGGGGTATCCCTAGCCCCCAGGCTCACTCAAAATAATAAAACATTGGTCAATTGGGGCTCACAACGGCAAGGGCGTAACAGAGATTGACCTGAAAATAAATTCAACTAGGTGAGAGTGCAGCCTGGAACAAAACAGAAATGGACCTAGGAGGGTGGAGTTGGATTCTAAACCCCAAACAGATTCTGCAGCACCGACTGCCCAAACTGACTGTTGCGTCGGGTATCCTGCTGAAGGCAGTAGTGAGATGTGAATGTGTGGACTGATGACCACGTTGCAGCCTTGCAAATCTCTTCAATGGAGTCTGACATTTAGTGAGTCACTGACGCAGCCATGGCTCTAACATTGTGAGCCATGACATGGCCCTCCATAGTCAGCCCAGCCTGGGCATAAATGAAGGAAATGCAATCTGCTAGCCAACTGGAGATGGCACGTTTTCCGATGGCAACTCTCCTCCTGTTGGGATTAAAAGAAACAAACAGCTGGGCGGACTGTCGAAAGGGCTTTGTCCGCTCCACGTAAAAGGCCAATGCTCTCTTACAGTCCAAGGTGTGCAACTTGTCTTCACCATGGCGGGTATATGGACGGGGAAAAAATGTTGGCAAGACAACTGACTGCTTCAGATGGAACTCTGACACCACCTTTGGCAAGAACTTAGGGTGAGTGCAGAGGACTACTCTGTTATGATGAAATTTGATGTAAGGTGCATGCACTACCAGGACTTGGAGCTCACTGACTCTACGAGCTGAAGTAACAGTCACCAAGAAAATGACCTTCCAGGTCAAGTACTTCAAATGGCAGGAATTCAGTGGCTCAAAAGGAGCTTTCATCAGCTGGGTGAGAACGACGTTGAGATCCCATGACACTGGTGGAGGTTTGACAAGGGGCTTTGACAAAAGCAAACCTCTCATAAAATGAATTACTAAAAGATGTCCAGAGATAGGCTGACCTTCTACACGTTGATGGTAAGCACTGATTGCACTAAGGTGAACCCTTATGGAGTTGGTCTTGAGACCAGACTCTGATAAGTGTAGAAGGTATTCAAGCAGGGTCCGTGTAGGACAAGAAAAAAGTATCTAGGGCCTTGCTGTCACTCCAGATGGCAAACCTCTTCCATATAAAAGAATAACACTTCTTCGTGGAATCTTTCCTGGAAGCAAGCAAGTCTCGGGAGACACCCTCTGAAAGGCCTAAAGAGGCAACCTCTAAGTTCTCAACATCCAGGCTGTGAGAGCCAGAGACTTGAGGTTGGGATGTAGAAGTGACCCCTCGTTCTGAGTGATGAGGGTCAGAAAACAGTCCATTCTCCACGGTTCTTCGGAGGACAACTCCAGGAGAAGAGGGAACCAGGTCTGACGGGGCCAAAAAGGTGCAATCAGAATCATGGTTCCATTGTCTTGCTTGAGTTTCAGTAGAGTTTTCCCTACTAGAGGTATGGGAGGATACACATACAGAAGGCCTGTCCCCCAATGTAGGAGAAAGGCATCCAACGCTAGTCTGTCGTGGGCCTGAAGCCTGGAACAGAACTGAGAGACTTTGTGATTGACCTGAGTGGCAAAAAGATCCACCGAGGGGGTGCCCCATGCTCGGAAGATATTGCGGACAACATCCATGTTCAGTGACCACTCGTGAGGTTTCATTATCCTGCTCAGTCTGTCGGCCAGACTGTTGTTTACGCCTGCCAGAAACATAGCCTGGAGAAACATGCCGTGCTAGTGAGCCCAAAGCCACATCCTGACAGCTTCCTGACACAGAGGGCGAGATCCGGTGCCACCCTGCTTGTTGGTGTAATACAAAGCAACCTGATTGTCTGTCTGAATTAGAATGATTTGATTGGATAGCCAATATCTGAAAGCCTTGAGAGCATTCCAGATCGCTCTTAATTCCAGGAAGTTGATCTGAAGATCCTTCTCCTGAAAAGACCAAGCTCCCTGAGTGTGAAGTCTATCTACATGAGCTCAACACCCCAGGAGGGATGCATCCGTCGTCAGCACTTTCTGTGGCTGAGGAATTTGGAATGGATGTCCCAAGGTCAAATTGGATTGAATGGTCCACCACTGAAAGGAACTGCAAAAGTCAGTGGAGAGATGGATGACATCCTCTAGATCCCCTGTGGCCTGGCACCACTGGGAAGCTAGGGTTCATTGAACTGATCTCATATGTAGGCGTGCCATGGGAGTTACATGAACTGTGGAAGCCATGTGCCCTAAGAGTCTCACATCTGCCAAGCTGTGATCTGTTGAGACGCTCGAGCGAAGGACACTAGGGAGGAGATTGTCTGCCCTTGCCTGGGGAAGATACTTTCAATGGAAAGCAATGGAAGTAAAACCCGGCTGGCTCAATCCGTCCTCCTTTTTCTGGAGCCATATGGTAACCCTAGCCGTAGGTAAGTACAGCATTGAGCTCCAGGACTCAACAAGGGGCAAAATCGGAGAGTTGAGCTGTTGAGCAGTGCTGGAGAAATCGGGTTCACTCACTGTAATCAGTTGGTGATCTTGGGCCTCCTTTCCAGGCAGCACTTTGTACCAGGTGATCTTGGGACTCATGGGGGGGGGGGGGGGGGGGGAGTAGACCTCTGCAGGGAAGCTCAAAAAGTTGTTTTGTGTAATGCTGATGGGCTTCTGAGTGGGGGTGGGCTCTGTCTACATTTCCCAGGTTAAAAAGTAAAGTTTTGTATTGCATTCATGGTGGGTTTTTGGGTGGAGATGTTTAAAAAAAAGTGTTTAATGCTAGTGTGCTTCTGTGTGGGGGAGGGGGGAGGGAAGGGCAGGGCTGATGCCAGAATATGGGATGGGGGTAGGGGAGAGGTCAGGGCTGATGCCAGGGTAAGGGGGTAGGGGATAAAGCCACATTGAGCCTGCAAATAGGTGGGAAAATGTGGGATGCAATAAATAAATAAAAATAATAATAAAGGGATAGGGTAGGGCTGGCACTAGTTACAGGGAAGGGTGGGGGTAGGAAAGGTTAGGGCTGATGCTGGGTTATATGGATGGAGGAGTAAAGAAGGGAAGGGTAGTACTGATGCTGAGTTATAGGGAGGGATGGGGGAGTAGGGAAGGATAAGGCTGATTTTGGGCTTCAGGAATAGATTGGGGGTAGGGCTGATGCTGGGCTATGGGGATGGATTGGGGGTAGGGAAGGGTAGGGCTGATGTTAGGCTACAGGGATGAATGGAGGAGAGGAGTAGGGACAATTTCAAATTTTTGGTCCTTTATTTTGTAATTGATCAGGGTTGATCTGTGTTCTGCAAGTGACTGAGATGAGAGATTCTGCTGGCATGTGGTTAGTGTCAGGATCTATATCTCAGTCTGACTTGTCTGGCGCTGTTGTGTATATTCACTGCTTCCTTTTTAAAGATACTGTCATTGGTATTTGTGAGTTCAGAATTGTTGTTGTTTAGGTTTGCAGCATAGACTCTGAGAAGCTTTTTCGCAGGATTTAATGTTACTTCACTAAGTATCTGGCAGTGAAGGAATTTTGTGTTGCTATTATTGAGGTGTTCCCAGAATTTGAATATATTTTTCCTATGGAAAGCTGTAAGAGGAAACGTTTTGTATGCTACAGATTCCACAATAGGTGGGGTAAAAAATCTTGATGTTGACAGTGTAATTTTGCTTATTTCATCAGTGAGAAATCTGGGCTTTGCTTCATGCAGTTTTTGATGTGTTGGTGTAGACAAAGGTTAACATTTGTGAAAAATGTAAATTTATTTTCGTGTGTAAATGAATTGATATTGAAATGAAAGTAAATTCTGTCAAGAGCAGTTTATATTTCCCTTGCTTCCCTTTAAAAAAAATGTAAATCAATTATATTTGGGCTTTTTTTAGTTCTGCCACAGACTGCAAATTTCAGTGTGCCATCAACATGAACATTTGCTATAAAGCAAAGTTTGAAGGATATGTGCTATTGCTATAATTATTTTGCAGGGTATTTTCATTATAATAGACTGGTCAAGTTTAAGTTATGGGATACTGTAACTATATATTAAAATGTCAGTGTTTCCATTAAGTATGTATGTGGTTTATGTTGATGCAGGACAGTTGGGCAGATTATTTATTTAGAAATCCGTCATCAAGTGTACTCTAAGGCATTATTTAGTACTATCCCAAGAAACATACCTATATACAGACACCCTGATATTCAGTGTTAAACCCAGATATTCACTTCCAGCCATTTCCGGCGTCTGGCGTAGAATATCCAGTTTCATTTTTGACTGTGGCAAATTAACTGGTTAAGTCAATATTCAGTGCTAACCCATTAAGTGCTTAGCGATTAAAGATAGGCCTGCTATTTATGCGGCCTAATTTAACCGCTAAACATACTTGGTTTGGCACTGAATACCTGTGTTGCACGATATAGCCAGTTAGTGGCTAGCTGCTAAACATGGATGTTCAGCAAGAGATGACAGGTTATCTCCTGCTGAATAGCCATGGTTATGTGCTAAAATGCTATTTAACTGGCCAAGAGCCGTTCCTGGCTGGTTAAATAATTTTGAATATCAGGCCCATAGTGCCCACCCATATTAGCTTTGGGCCCACCCAAAATGTCAGGTCTGGCTACGCCACTGCTGGTAAGTGAACGCTACTTTGCTTTCTGCTTTGACAGCTTAAAGATTAGGGTTTAAAGGAGGAATTATATGCTAGTGTTAGGCAAAATAAAAATATAAAAAGCAAATTTTAACGACTAATCTCCCTAGTCTTTTCCACTTAGTTTTAAAAGCTTTGTACCACAGCATTAACAGATAGAATCAAACAGGCACTGCAGGATATAGTGACAGATGTCAGCCTTGTTTAAACACCTCCAACCATCAGCAAACTTCAATTCATTTTCAATTCCAGGCTTTTGTTTTAAATCCTCCCCAAACCTCCAGCCCCACTATCTTCACAGCAGATAGTTTTGGAGATTTAGCTGGAACCACCTCCTCTCTCACCTCCTACCGTTTAAGTTCCAAAATGTACATGCCTTTCTGTCTTAAATCCCTTCCCACCTTCCACAGCACTACCTTTTGGGAACAGACAATATGGTAGCAAGTTGTGCTTTCCAGCTGCTGCTCCTCCACTGCTTTGCTCCCAGCTTCCCCCAACTCCACAACCGGGACAATGCTGAGGCCACAAAAGGTCTCACCCTGTCTGCATTGGTTAGAGCCAAACCACCCACCTCCATACATTCTTCCTTACCTTCTCCTTCGACCTCTTCTTTATTCCACTCCATCTCCTCCTCCTCCCCAAGCTCCACCAGCTGTTCCCCATCTCCAGGATCAGACCTCATCTCCCAATCAGTCCTTCCTCCCTCCCCCTCCTGGGAGTTCAGCTGACCCTGCACTGGCTTCTGGGGAGTGTAGTTTTTCTCCTGCATTACAGCTTTCCCTGGCAGTTTGATCCCTAGAGTGTACACTGCTCTCCTAGCTGGGCTGAATGACCGGGGATGATGCCGGCTGAAAGAACCACTATCCCCTTTCCCTCGTACCAGCCCTCCAGAGTGCTCAACCCCCCCCCCCCCCCCCCCCGCTCAACGATTGCCAGTCTTCTCCTGTTCTGCATTGGCAATTCGAGAAAGAACATCTGCGTTTGTCAGAAATTTGCCTGATCTATGCTCCACCTTGAATTGATAGGGCTGTAAAGCCAGATTCCACCTTGTGAGACGACCATTACTATTTTTCATCTGGCCTAACCACCTCAAAGGCGCATGATCAGTAACCAGAGTAAATTTACGTCCATCTAAATAGTAATGGCACATCTGCACTGCCCATTTTATCGCTAAACATTCTCTCTCTATGGTCGAGTACCGGACCTCATGGGGGAGCAGTTTCCGGCTCAGATACATCAGGGGATGTTCCTGTCCCTCGTGTACCTGAGACAACACAGCCCCCAAACCTACCCCCGAGGCAACAGATTGCAGTACAAAGGGCTTATCAAAATCCACGGCTCTCAGCAAGGGTTCCTGACACAGGGCCAATCTCAATTCATTGAACACCCGAAGCCCTTCCTCCTCCCATCGTAGACTGTTGGGGGACCCCTTCTGAAGTTTATTAGTGAGGGGTGTAGCAATGGAGGCAAAGTGGGGTATGAACCTCCTATAGTACCCCACTAGGCCCAAAAAGCTCCTTAACTGCTTCTTATTTTTGTGGCACGGAAAATCCCGGATACTCGCTACCTTATCCCAGAGCGGAGTTATCTGACCATTCCCCACCTGGTATCCCAGATATTTAACCCTCTCCTGCCCAAAGCAACACTTTTGAGGGTTCAAAGTCAAACCTGCTTGACGGAAAGCCTCTAATACCGCCCTCAATCTTATAATATGAGAGGGCCAATCCTTACTCTGAATGATAACATCGTCCAGGTAAGCCGCCGCATATTGCTGATTTGGTCTTAACACCTGATCTAACAACCGCTGGCAGGAAGCTGCCGCGGAATTAAGACCAAACGGCATGCGTTTAAATTGATAGAGCCCCATGGGTGTAGAGAAGGCTGTCTTAGGCTTGGCCTCCTGAGTCAGAGGGATCTGCCAATACCCTTTGGTCAAGTCCAGGGTGGACAGATATCGGGCAGTACCCAACCGATCCAAAAGTTCATCGATACGTGGCATCGGATAGGCATCGGAATCCGACAGTGCATTAACTTGCCTAAAGTCGATGCAAAACCGCCATGTACCATCGGACTTGGGCACTAACACCACAGGACTCGACCATGGACTGACAGATTCCTCAATGACCCCAAAATCCAGCATCTCCTGTACCTGTCGGACCACCTCTTGTTTCTTTGGGGGTGAGAGACGGTAAGGTCTCTGTCTGACCACCCAGCCCGGCTCCGAGATGACATCATGCATGATAAGGTGGGTTTCCCCTGGGCAAGGAGTCGGGACATCCCAAAACTCCTCCACAAGTGCCTGAACCTCTTTCTGCTGACTTCCTGGCAATGTAGTCGCAATCTGAGGTTCTCCTGCCTTAAATATCTCCGTGATCTGTGGTCCTAATTCTTCCTCAGCTTCTATCCTAGACTGACCAAATAGCCCCCTTCTCTCCTGCCAAGGTTTAAGCACATTAATATGATAGGTCTGCTCCCGGCCTTGCTCATTCCTTACTAAGTAGGTGACTGGACCTAACTTCTTTTCTATGACAGCAGGACCCCTCCAGCGTCCCGTGAACTTATGAGATGAGTCTGAAACCATGATCAACACTTTGTCCCCCACCTCCAATGCCCTCTCCACCCCTTTCTGGTCATAATAGGCTTTCTGGTAATCCTGACTCCTCTCCCAGTGTTGCTGAGCCCCGCGGCTCAATTTATGCAACTGTTCCTTCAGCTTCACTAGATAGTTCACTACATCATGATCCTCCTCTTCCGGAGGAAACCACTGCTCCCTTAACACGTCCAACACACCCTGGGGTGATCTCCCATACATCAAATGGCAAGACGCCCAGAGAGGCCTGAACATTCTCCCTACACACATAGAAAACAAATGGTAACAATAGATCCCATTCCTCATGGGAGGAACCTAACCCTTTCCTCAACAACATTTTCAAGGTTTTATTGAACCTCTCCACCAGGCCATTAGTCTGAGGGTGGTAAGCTGCGGTCCGAATATGCTGTATCCCGAAGGCCTCCCACACCTGGGCCAGGGTTCGTGACATGAAATTGGTTTCCCGGTTGGTAATCATTTCTCTGGGAAACCCCACCTCACAAAAGATCCGAATTAGCTGGGCCGCAATAACTTTAGCTGAAGTGGTACGAAGCGGCACTGCCCAGGGATACCTTGTGGCCATATCCATGATCACTAGAATATAGGAATACCCCCTTCGGGACTTATCAATAGGCCCGATCATATCCATTACCATACGGGTAATAGGAGTTCCTATACGAGGAAGGGGCCGTAGGGGCACTCTGTTCGGTATTTGCTCAGATACCCTCTGACACTGACTACAGGAGCCACAAAATTGTTCCACCTCTTTATACACCCCAGGCCAGTAAAATCTGTTTAATACCTGCCGGAGCGTATTCTGAGCCCCCTTATGTCCCCCCAAGATATGGTCATGGGATACCCGCAACACCAGGTCCCTGAACCCCTTCGGTACTACCAACTGTTTCTGAGGTTCCTTCTCCCCTGCTAAACAGGTCACTCAATATAGCAACCCCTTGTCACTAACAAACCAAGGGAAGCTGGTTTCTCCCTCCTGATCTACCCGCTCCCACGCATATTGCAATGTCTGGTCATCTTTTTGCTCTTTGGAAAAATCAGGGAATCTCTCTAACACCTGTTCCGTATCCCGTGGGAACCTCCCCCGATGAAGGAGCTCTTGGCAATGCTGCCGCCTTTGCTCCTGACCTCGTTTCTTTTGCTGAGAGCCTTTCCTTGTCTTCCCCGGCCACCCTACAACTTCTCCCTGGAATGGAAATACTTGTGCCAGGGACAGTTCCTGCTCTTTCTCCTGCCTCTCCTGGGCCCGGGTAGGTACCAAGGCTTGCTTACCCCCAAGGCAGTATGTGAATGGAGCCCAATCACGTCCCAAAATGAGATCCTGAGGAAGCCTAGGAAGTACAGCCACCCACACCCAATGAAGCCCATCCTGGTCCTGTATGTCTACTAGCCGGACCGGATACCTTGAGGAGGCCCTGTGTATGCACTGAATAGCCACGGACCGGTCTCCCTTCCTACACTACTGACCCCCTTTCCGGGCAATCTGCCCCCACAACTTCTGGGAGCACATTGTCTGGTCCGCCCCTGAGTCTAATAGTCCTTCCACCGGGACCCCTCCTATCTTAACTCAATGCGTAAACTGGGGTTCCTTAGAGGGGGGTTACCTGAGATATGAGCCCCAACTTGGCCCTACAATCCCTCCTTAAATGTCCAGACTTCCCACATCGGTAGCACATTCTATCATCCTCCTTAGGACCTTCCCCCCTCCACCCAGATCCTTTGAACATTTTACCCCGACCACCCCGCCAGACACCCTCTCCCCCCTCTGAGTATTGTGACTCCATAAAGTACTCAAAGCCTTTGATAGCTTCATCCACAGTCTCACATTACTTCCTGATCAAATTTACCCTTATACTCTCCGGTAGAGCCTCTAAAAACTGCTCCAGCACCAGATCCTGCATCAACTGAGTTACTGCCCTCTTATCAGGCTCTAACCATTTGGTAGCCAAGTCCATCAGCTTCTGAGCCAAGGCCTTCGGAGTCTCCCCCTCCCTCCACCTCCAACTCCGGAAGCGCCTGCAATAAGTTTGTCTGCTTACCTCATACCAGTCCAAAATAGCCGTTTTAAGCTTCTGATAATCCACCACGTCCCCTGGCAACAGGCTCCGAAAAGCTGCCAGGGCTTCCCCGGACAGGGCGGGAGCCAGTCTAATGGTCCATTGCTCTTGAGGCTAGGCGGCCGCCAGTGCTACCCTCTCAAAAGTCCCCAGATAATCCTCAATGTCGTCCTGCTCTGTTAATTTGCCCCAAGGCAGCCAATTAACCCGTCCAGACTCCATGCTTCCAGGCACAGCTCCAGTGGCTTTAGACTCCAATGAAGTACTCTCCTTCCTCGGTAGGGGTACTGCCCGTAACAATTCCTGCACCACCTCCAGCACCGGTTGTATCTGTGCTCGAGAAGCAACCAAGGAATCCTCTAGAAGTCTCTGAGCCATTTCCTGCTGCTTTTGGAACTGGTGGACCATAAAAGACAGCAGCTCCTTCGACTACATGTCTTCTTAGCCACCAGTACCTGAGAGAAAGGGAAAGACAAAGAACAATCTCCAAGTGCGGTATTACCACAGCTCCGGCCCTCTATATCCCCCTCCTCCTGGTTACCCGAGTCCCGTATATGCTTACCGGAACTCGGAGCAATGCATGCTTCTTTCACTGGCGGGTCGTTCAAACGATCCCACCACTGCCACCACTTTGTAACCAGGTCTCCCTTCCAGGTGGGAGCCGGAGTCAACCCTGCTTAGCTTCCACCGACTTCCGTCCGCTTTCCTGGCCAGTCACCGCACTGTCGCTCTCTCTCTTTCTCCACCTTGCCAGCTTCTGAGAAACTCAGGCCCACTCCAGCAGTAAAAGCAATCCAAGTTCTTTATTGTGACAGATGTCAGCCTTGTTTAAACACCTCCAACCATCAGCAAACTTCAATTCATTTTCAATTCCAGGCTTTTGTTTTAAATCCTCCCCAAACCTCCAGCCCCACTATCTTCACAGCAGATAGTTTTGGAGATTTAGCTGGAACCACCTCCTCTCTCACCTCCTACCGTTTAAGTTCCAAAATGTACATGCCTTTCTGTCTTAAATCCCTTCCCACCTTCCACAGCACTACCTCTTGGGAACAGCCAATATAGTAGCAAGTTGTGCTTTCCAGTTGCTCCTCCACTGCTTTGCTCCCAGCTTCCCCCAACTCCACAACCGGGGCAATGCTGAGGCCACAAAAGCTCTCACCTTGTCTGCATGGGTTAGAGCCAAACCACCCACCTCCATACA